>NW_009926691.1:0-1552 GCF_000696875.1 Nestor notabilis
GCTCGCTATCACCCTTCTCGGAGAGCCCGCCCGGCCCTTGTGTGGTGCAAGAGCTGCTCCAGGCTCCCCGAGCAGCACCGCGGGCAGCCCGCAAAAGTTCACAGCAGGCGGATGCCCTAGGCCGGCAGGTACGTTTGTTCCTGAAGGAGGAAATGGTGAGGTAAGTAGGCTTGGACAGATCAGCCGTGAAAATGGAACTTACAAAGTTTCTGTAATTGAATGAACTTTCTTACTAGCAGAACTAGAAGGGAAAGTTACTCCAAAACACTCTCACAGCAGATGAATTTGAACTGTGTAACACAGTCTGCAGTGGGGGAAGAAATGAAAAAAGACAAGCGCTGCTGTTACCCGAAGGGCTGTTCTTTCTGCGTCTTAGACAGGTCTGACAGGATTTGGCAGCAGAGCGCTGTGAAGAGTAAGCGTCCAGCAAAGGTCTCCTCTGCTACACCATGTATTGTCCCTGCTATTGGACAGCTCTGGGAGAGGGTCATATTTTACATCTGCCAGAGAGGGTATTTGTGTAACTTTTTTTAGATTAGCCACCTCATCCACCTACAGAACCATTTCATTACTGTTCATTTTTTCAACATATTCCTCCCTATGTCTGCAGGAGACCTACCCTCCTCTCTTTGTTGTAGACTACAAGTCTAAGACAAAGGTCCCGAGGCTGAATACTAGAACTTTTGCTTAACTTTCTTAGAGAGGGTGAGCCAATTTAGCCCTTCAATGCCCTTTACAGCCTCTCACACAACTTTTTGTATCTGTTTTGTCTCCCCCTTACTATTTAAAAAAAAAAAAAATAGGGAGAAAAAAAAAAGAAACGTTGTTCACCTTCTGCAGCTTCACCGGCCTTTAGAGAAGTCTGTTTTCACAAAGCAACATCTGTAGAGTTACAGTGTTGCAACGGTAGGTACACTTGGGTCACCTCAGGGTTTATTTCTTACCCAAGCCTGATACTGCATTCTGAAACAAGTTAACAATGACTCACAGAGGCCCAAACGCCTGATTTCAGAACTTCACTGCCCAATTCTAGCTACCTGGTGTACATTATTAGATTGTAGGAACAGAATTTTCTTGTTGAGATGCTACTGATCTCCTCCCTCTTACAAGGACACTGTCCATAGGCTTTGTTTAATAGTAATACCTGTAAATACATACTTCTAAAAAATTAGGTCCATGAAGCTGCAGTGCAATACAGTGACTATATTTTATGTTGGTGCTCTATGCATTTCTGCAGGTCTGTTCACTAATGCCCGAGTAACATCTTACTAAATACTCATGAATACATGCAGTAACATCCAGTAAGGCACAAAACCCAACTTTTTGCTGGTGGTAAGTACAAAGCACTCCCGTAGAACCATGTTGTGTAAACTTGCTTATTTCTTCATATTCTGTTTTGTCATAGCCACTAAGATATTTGAGAGGTGACCGTAAAACTGTAGTTTCCTACTGGGTAAATTGGTTCAGCTTCTCTAGCACATCTCAGAGTCTTGGGTGACTCTACCTATTAACAACTTGATTTTTTCCAGTTCCTGGAAAAAGCATATTCCTG
>NW_009926691.1:1583-72043 GCF_000696875.1 Nestor notabilis
TGAGGAACACTGCACAGGTTGTAAATTCTCCCTGGCAAAAAAAAAGTCAGATAAAACTAAGGAAAAGTTGAATGCGAAGATGCATTAAGTTACTTTTTGACTGATGTTCTCCTGTTCTGCAGAATTCCACAAGACTATGTTCCATAGAAGAATATGAACCATGCTAAAGCCATGCATGCTCAGAGAGCTACATAGTTTATTTTAGAAACTAGTATTATCATGTTCTAGTTTCAGGACTTCATGATCTCAATCCTTGATACCAACCCGTTCAATACAAGGTTGAATTCTTCTATGAGTTTCAAAGCCTGCACATAAGAGAAGCTCTTAACAAATCAGCTTTGCAAAGGGTCTACGCTTCTGTATTAGGACTCTGGCATGAGCCAAGACACAAACACTTCATCCTCAAACATCAATGACACCTCTGAAATGTCACTTGAAATAGCTTTTTTGGGAGCCCAGTAGTGCTCATGCTGTAGCAAGCTGTAGAACTACAGCCTCCAGCACTACCAGTGTCAGGCCCTGACTGGACATGATTCCACATGTTCTGCAGAATCTACCCTCTTTACAGCCAAGAACTAGGTAGGTTGTAGGCTTTTAACAGCCATAATTCTGGTTAGGAGACACAGTAATATTTAATGGCATCCTAGATACCATGCCAGAATAAAACTGCCAGTACTTAAGTGCTGAATACCTGTAGCACCAAAGTCTGAGGGTATGCTTCCTCAGGAGTAATGCTGATCACTTTACCTCACCATGGTGAATCTCCACCAGAAAAAAAAAATAAAAAAAAATCAAAACTTACTTTATAGGGAAAAAGTACCTTTCCTAGATTATCAGGGCCCAGACCCACATTCCACCAAACCCAACAACAAAGTCCTGTGACCCACCAATTCTGCAAGCACTTCAGAATTTGTAGTCCTCTTCATCACAAACCAAACCAAACCAAACCAAACCAAACCAAACCAAACCAAACCAAACCAGAACACACACAACCATAAAGAGATTTTTATCCTCCTCTGCTGCATCACAGGCAACTGCAAAACCTTCTCTTCCAAGAAAAAAATCCTTTAATACTCCCCACCTGTAGAAAGACAACCTCCCACCTTCAGCTGGGATCAATTTTGAATTAGCCAGGTGAGAATGATTTGGGGGTTTGTACAGCATATTACAAGTTTCCTAAGAAAAGTAAGGGATGCATGTTTCTTCCCATTCTTTTCCCAAGAGGAAAAAAACAATACATTTGCATATGAGATTGTACTTCAAATTGTAAATAAATATTGTTGTATGTGGAAGACTTTTAAAGTTTATCAGCAGCCTCCATACAGAGTTGGGCCTTAAGGGCTCGTGTGCTCTTGCAAACTTCACATTGTAGAGTTTCACCCTAGAAAATGAGTACAGTTCTGTTATGACTTTTAGTAAGAAAAAGCTGATTATTTCAGTGATTCGTTAAGGCATATTTTAGTGGGGGAAGTAAAAAAAAACACAAAAAAACCACAGGCATTTTTTAAAAATATGGGTCTTATATTACAAAATACTGGATAACTATGACGCTTGTTATCCAATATATGAATATATTTTCATACATTGGATTCCTACTCAAATCCAACATATGAAAATCAACATTAACAACCTAATTAATTTTTGAAAAATTAGATTTCACAAACATAATACAGTATTCAGTTTATTTTCAGAAGAAAGCTTGCTTATCTCTTTTGGATGGGTAGTGCATTACAATATAACAGCCTCTGGATAGGTTGCTGTCTCTAGAATCCACAGCAACAGCTTAGACAGAAGCCATAGGCCAGGAAGAAATACTATTTACAGCACAAGGATATCCATTTTCACTAACTGTTTATAACAAGAGGAGTAGTTTCAAGGGGAGAGAACAAGAGAAACATACTTCAGAATGCTCACCAGCATCAGTAGTTATGACACTCATACAGGCTGTGAAGATCTTGCATTTAGTCTCTGTACAGAAACCTGTGCAAAATGGAGCTAAACCCGTGTTGCTTACAAGGCTCACAGGCTCTTCTGTAGGTAAAAAAAAAAGCCATTCCAACCTTGGCTAAGGATCTGATGGTGTTAAGATTGTGACTGTACTCGGAGTACTCCTGCAGGATTTGGTTTTAGTAATAAGTTAGAAAGTCACAGATGAACAGATTTTGCCTTTGCCTATGTTAGGAGACATGCTTCAAACCCCAGCAGTCCCTTGGTCTGGCAGAAGGTACAGCGGTCAGACTTAGCACTTCCATTGTTGTGAATTGGCTAAGCAATATCACTGAGTGTCACAAACTTATGAAGAAGTTCCAGAGTAAATGTTTATTGGTTTACAAGCATTGTTGTTAACACTTTGGATAGAGAGAATGGGTGAAATACACCAGTTTTACCAGAAAATTTCCAACATTTTAGAGATCAAGCACTATATAAATGCTTACATCTTAATTAGAATTATTGTTTGTTTGCTTTTCTAGGGTAAAACACTGGATTTTTGTTAGAAATTCTGCAAGAGTGATACTACCAGTAAAGATGTCATACTTAATGAAAGGAGTTAAATATTGCAGTCCTGTGAATCAGATGCACAAAGTAACAGGAACTCTGTTAAAGAACATACTGGGCATCACTGAACAACAGTTCAAAATTTCACGTGCAGCTTCTCAGCTTAGTTCTGAAAAGGCAAACAGTTATAATTATGTCATTGTTGGAGCTGGATCAGCAGGGTGTGTATTAGCCAACAGGCTGACAGAAGACCCTCTCAGTACTGTACTACTTTTGGAAGCAGGCCCTAAAGATACTCTTCTAGGTAGTAAAAGACTGATGTGGAAGATTCATATGCCTGCTGCATTAACATACAACCTCTGTGATGAGAAATATAACTGGTATTACCACACAACGTCACAAAAGCATCTGGATAATCGAATTCTGTACTGGCCCCGTGGGAGAGTGTGGGGTGGCTCTTCTTCTCTCAACGCAATGGTATACATTCGTGGGCATGCAGAAGATTATAATCGATGGAGCAGGGAAGGGGCTATAGGATGGGACTATGAGCACTGCTTGCCCTATTTTAAAAAGGCACAGACACATGAACTGGGGCCAGATCAGTACAGAGGTGGAAATGGACCCCTGTATGTGTCAAGGGGGAAAACAAACCATCCTCTTCATCATGCATTCCTGGAGGCAACCCAGCAAGCTGGGTATCCCTTCACAGACGATATGAATGGCTATCAGCAAGAAGGATTTGGCTGGATGGACATGACTGTGCACCAAGGTAAATCATAAAGGGGTCCTTAATTGGTGTTTCTGACCCACCAGTGGTACTTCAGAAAGCATTTTGGAGTATGGACATAAGCTGCACTGAACAGCTATGGCACTCTATATTTACACCACGTTCGTTTCACAGCAGCTTGCTATTAGTCTAGTGTGTATTTCACTGAAAATTGCACTGCCATGCAAGTCTTGATTCATAGTTAAGTTTGGGAAGGAGACTAGGTTTTCAGAATTTTTGATGAATACCAAACATGACTGTTTTGTTGTTCAATGTAAATATATTACAATGATATTGTAGGTCAAAGATGGAGCACAGCTAGTGCTTACCTTCGCCCCGCCATATCACGCCCAAACCTGTCAGTTGCAGAGAAGACACTTGTAACAAAAATCTTGTTTCAAGGAACAAAATCCACTGGTGTCGAATATGTGAAAAACGGGCAAAGGAAAAAGGTAAGAGATTTTTATTTTCCAGTATGAAATGTACGAGTCAAAGCAAAATCAATTTTTTAAAAACAACATTTTATTAGAAATGGCAGTTTAATATGCAAAATGTCTGCTGCTCAGACGTTATATTTTCTTTTCCAGTACAACAGTAGGTGATACTTCAGCTGAATCAATTTAGAGATAACATCTCCATTATATTTCCATCTCTTGGTACTGATGGAGCAAGTCATAACTTGATGTTACACAAGAGTATTGTGTAATGTTTCTGTTTGGAACCTGTGATGCAATCATGCACTGCCTCAGTGTATTGAATAGGGTGCTAAAATGCTGATGTTTCTGAAAAACAATTCTGAAAATGCTGTTCTGGCATAAGAAAATCTGTAAAAGCTAGATAATGAAATCTGGATGACTCAAGGGTAAGCAATGAGTCGTTCACTTTATTTTGCCATTATGTATTGAGTTTTGGGATAGTAATGATGAAACACAATGATGAAATATGCCTTATGGTTGTTTGTGGAATGAACATTTTTCAGTCTCAGTCCAACTTCCACTGAACATCAGGTCATATGGAAGGAAGCTTGAATTGCCATTACAACTTACCTCTGTGGATAAACAGTTCATTTTATGCTGCTTTCAATCCATTGATTTTTATAAGACCTAAAAAGTTCCCATTTCCCTTAACACTTTACTATTACTGTTGATTATGGAGTACATAACTAAGAAATTGCCTAAGAGGGACTTGTATGTTAATAAGATATTTAGTCATAAACAATTATAAAACAATTAAAAAGGGTAATAGTAATATCCTAAAGAGAGGAGAGTACAAATTTTGATGGTTTGAGTTCAGCAAGGCTTACAAGACTCAACAGACAAGTGTTCTGTGACTGAACACCTTCTAAAAGTTAAAATGCAATTTAAATAAACTGTTCTTTCATTTTCTAATGCACAGAACAAATCTGTTCTTTTCTAAGTGGATTATAATGATACTAATTTTGACAATGTAAAACAAAAGTTGCAGAAAATTTAATTATTTTCATGAGCTATTAAATGTCTATGAAAACAGTGTCTCTCCTTGCTGTTGCTGTGCCAGTATCAAGCTGAATTTTGTTGGAGAAAGTCTTGGAAAGCTGATTATATGTGATCAAAGACCTTCTGAATACTGGATGACTTTAACCACAAAATTCTTTAATTGCTATGAATTTTCATACATATTAATACATGTATGAATTATACACAGTGAATAATATATATTTAGAGTACACCTTCAAAGGATTTTCCTCACCCCCAACATGAAACTTGCAGGGCTTGTCTACTTTTAGTTTCCGGAAAAATTTATACCTCTGAGGATGGAAGATCTAATAATTTTATTAATAACACCATGATGAAACACTTGATTATATTGAAGTGGTTTTGTTTTTACAGTCTATTTTAGGTAGGATCTCTGTTACATCAGTCATCAATGGAAGTTAAAAAAGTTCATTAAAACCAGATTCGAGCACAATTCAAGCACTGTTCATCAAGCCAGTGACTTAGTTGTTACTTCACACTGAGAGCTCCCAGAACTCTCGTAACCCTCCTGAAAAATTAGGGAAGGTAGGCTGAACATTCCTGGAGTTTCTGAGTTCAGATTCAAGCAGAAAAGTGTATTTAAAGGGGAAAAATGTTTTAATGTATCATAGACTAAGTAATGCATACAAAAATGTTTCAAAGTCAGTTTTTCCTCTTTGCATGTTAGCTTTAAGCACAATGAAAGACTATGGATTCCAATGAGGAATAGGAATAACCACAGTGCTGACTTCGCAGTAAGTGTAGACCCAACGAGCATCATTTGAACACTCCCTGGAACAAACTGGTACCAGTTCTTTGTGTACCTAAGAAAATAAAAATGAGTTATATTTGTACAATATGCAAAATACATATCTAGGTATGGATTCCGTATTTACTGATATGCCATGTTATTACTTTTAACATACTAATGATTGCCCAGAGCAAAACAATAACAAACAAAAAACATCAGCACTGGCTATCTGTCAGCAATATTAGGTCAACAGTGTGGAAAAAAATTACCAAAATTCATCTTCTTACTATATTTTGATCTTATTACTTAGCAACAGTCTCATTCACCATCATTTCGTATAGCTGAGGTGTCATTCAAAAAGGACAGGATTACTACAAGTTAATATGCACTCCATGCTAATCTGTTAACACTTCACCATCCTCCAGGAAAAAAATAGCACTTTTTAATGTTGGTTTGGAAGCCAAAATGTCTCATCTAAAATAAAACCAAGGAGCTACTCATGATAGCACCGTACATTCTGTGAAATTAGAGAATGAAAATGAGCAACACCAGATACATTTCCTTGAACCTTGTGGGTTTTGCTTGCTAACGAGAAGTTCGGGGCATAATTTTGTACCTCATCTATTTTTTCCTCACTGTGGCCACACTGATGTATTAGAATTAACAGATACATGTTATGGCATTATTTTTGCAAATGTGTGTTGCTTTTAAACACCGGATTAGCTTAGGTATTATTAGAATTTGCATAAAATATAAATGTTGCTTACTTTTTGTTTCTTCTGTGGTGCAGTTATTCTTTCTTAAGGACAAGTGAATCTCAAATCTTTTTTTCTAATGTGCAACTGTTTCTATTTAGAAACTTGGGGTGGATATAAAGGATATCTTACATTTCAATAGGCAACATACGTGTAATGAGGGAGGATGGAGTACATCCAACATGTGTGTGCTCATGAGCCATCTCATTAAAATAGAAGGGGATAGTTTAAACAAGGTTATGTTCACCCACATTATCCTCTTTCAAAGAGCAGAGGGAAAAGCAGGTGGGTACCAGTATTTTCTTACTTCATGCAGTTTTCCCTTCTAACAGTGAAAAGCACTAAGGGGTATAGTTCTGATCCTAAATGTAAAAGATGTGGCAACAGGGAAGAGATAGCAAACCAGAATTATATATGTGCCTGCAGTCAGAGTTCTCCCAGTAGTGCTTTAGTGGTTGAGTGGTTGAGTGTTGAGGACTACAGCCGACAGATTACAAAGCTATGAAACCAAGCATTAGTCTTCGCTGAATTAAGAAAATAAGCTCTTCATAATTTCTGAGCTAGCATGTCTCTGAATCAAAAGTCTTTCTTAAGAGTTTCAGTTTTAATTTACAAATCGTTACTGAAACTGGAAGAGATGCTTAGCTGACTGATCCGAGTGCCATAGGCTTTTTTTTCCTGGCAAGCAGCAGAGCAGTTTACTGGCAGCCATAGTACTGGCTGAGCTGAATGCCTGTGTGCCATACATACAGTTTGAAGGGAATATAGAAATGATCAAAGTGAAAGCTTGATCATTTCTCCCTGCAGAAACTCCTGGCAGGATAGGAATACATTTAAAATGAGAAGAATCTGAGGGAAGGGTGTTTAATCTGGATCAGAATAGCATATTTGAAGCTCTTGACATGTTGCTTGCATTCAGATCAGGCTTAATAATGTTAGGACTTTTGTGCTCATTTCATTTTAGGCTTTTGCCAGTAAAGAAGTTATTTTAAGTGGAGGCGCCATAAATTCTCCACAGCTGCTTATGTTGTCTGGGATTGGCAATGCAGATGATCTAAAAAAACTGGGGATCCCTGTTGTTTGTCACCTTCCTGGTAATTTTATTTCTTGTAATCTTACATCTTCCTATGGACACAATTCAAAGACCATTAAATGAAATGAATCCATGAAATTAAGTTGTCTCTATATCAGGCTGTGTAGACTGAAAAGTAAGTAAGTGTTACAAATCAGTGGAAACATGCATTGATTTTAGAACGGAGCAAGAAACTCCTACACTTTCTACAATACCTTTGATAGTGAAAAATGCCTTTCTGAAAAATGTCACTGAGTACTTCTAAAATGAAGCAGAATACTTATAATTTAGAATTTCAAATTAGTTTTGATCCACAACAGATTGTATAAACTCCCACTGTCATATATATTCAAAGATAGAAGGAATAACATGAAATTTTTCTTAAAACTAGAAAAACATGTACTGTATTTAGAAGTCATCTGGCAATTTTAGAACAAGTGATACGTCTGCCATTTAACTTTCTATTTTCATTCTAGTTGTGCTATGTTTATGTAAAATCTTATTCTGACATGAGCAAAAGGCTGATATAGTTTTAGTCACCACTGCCCTTTTAAGAGGTTAGTTTAGTTCCCATTTATGCTGTTTTCTGGTTGCAAATGCTATGTATAATTGTTCTGTGTGAAATAACTTCCCCCCTCCCTTCCTCCTTTCTTCTCCCTCCTCCCCAGGAGTAGGCCAGAACCTTCAAGATCATTTAGAAGTGTACATCCAGCAAAAGTGCACCAAACCTATTACACTATACAACGCACAAAAGCCAGTTAATATGGTGAGAATTGGTCTAGAATGGCTTTGGAAGTTTACAGGTATGAAACAAAGTGTGCAATCATTCTACCATTGATTGATTTAGAATTATTACAGCCTTATATCCATGAATTCCAAAGTCTGGTAGCCTTCATATATACTTTTTTTATGTTCTGGGAAATAACTAGAGCTTGCAAATGGACTTAAACTATTTCTTTCTTTCTAAATCAGAATATTTCAAAATAGTTATCGTGTCTGAATTATGGTGTTAGTATTTCACAACTTATATTGGGTATGTATGGCTTTTTACCATGCAAGTAAATAATGAGTGCTAATTTACAGCTGTAAATGGATATGAGAATAACATAATATGAGGTGCATTGTAGGCTCTTCATCTTTCCCTTTCAGGGCAGGTGCTATGGATGGCTCTGCCTGTTACCTGTGACTGATGAGATAACTACCTTGCATGTCATAGAGCATGCAATGCAGTAGTGTCAGGATGCTGCAGTCTTCACATCTGTTAGGATCCTGGGACCAAACCTGCCTCTGGAGTTAGACCCTAGGCCTGCCAGTTACAGTGAGATAGCTGTAATATCCCACTCTCAAATCAGTGGAATTTCCAAAGTTTTGCATATTTACATGTATCCAGTGATTAAGAAGCAGATGAAAGTGATGCATGTTGCTTAAATTACAAACTGTTCAAAATGGATTTGTGTTCCTTGCAATTGCCACGGTATATACAAATTATTCATAGTAGTGAAACCAAGGGTTAAGAAGTGGATTTCTTGCTTTTCTGAGGTATTTTAATGGCATATTCTCTCTCATTTACACTCTGTAGGTGAGGGAGCGACTGCCCACTTAGAATCTGGTGGGTTTATCCGAAGTGAACCAGGGGTTCCTCACCCTGACATTCAGTTCCACTTTCTCCCTTCTCAGGTGATTGATCATGGCCGGGTTGCTTCCACAATGGAAGCTTACCAGGTGAGTTGTTAAAGAACATATTCCAGTAATATTCTGTAGCTATTATCAAGAAGGCTCATGCTTTATTACAAATATTGATAATTTGGCTATATCACAAAGAATATTTTGTTCAGTATAACACAAAAGAGCTGGCTTAACCTCCAACATGGGGGAAAAAACCACGAGCTTGTTATTTGATATTGCTATCAAAATTTTTACTTTTTATCTCTGGGAAGGTAGTCAAGTATTGAACTGCTGTTTAAGTATTTGCGGTAGGGAAGCATCATAGTGCTGTTGTTTAGGACAGCTTTGTGCTAGATGCTGTACAAAAACTAAAATGAGGTGTTCCCTATTCCACTGCACTTTAGACAGGGGTTTAAGTGAGAATGTATGAGGCCACTCACATATACATTGGTACAAACCCAAGACCCATTTTAGACTATGATCTTGATCCAAAAGTGTGTGCTAATGCTGGGGAACTGATCCTGAATATATCTTTTACTTCTTGCTAATCTCTTCAGTGATGATAGGGCTGCTTGCTGATTGTATTAGAATGCTCTGCTATTGCTAAATGGGAATGGGTGTATTTCAAATTAAAAGAACAGCTGTCAGTATGTAAGACAGGTATATTCCCTTCCCTTATGCAATATAATATTTACTGCAAATTTATATAAAATGGAAAAATGTTTAATGGCATTTTCCGTTAGCTCCCTTTAATGTTTACATTTGATTAATTTGTAAAGACTGTCTAAATCGAAAAAACAAACTTCATACTGAATTTGGAAATATGTCTGGTGGGATTGTGTCTTAAGTGTAGTGTGGGTGTTGCAGGTCCATGTGGGACCCATGAGGAGCATGAGTGTGGGCTGGCTAAAGCTGAAGAGCACAGACCCAAATGACCATCCAATCATTGAGCCTAACTACATGTCAACAGGTAAACACAGCCTCTCTTTGCTCTGATGTCAACTTCCTGCCAGTTTCAGTAGTAGATTTCCATATCTGCTCAACACCAGAAGTGCTGGTTGGTGCATTGTTATTTATTTCTCATAAAAGGCAGCTCCTATTAAAAGAGGCCATTGTGCAAAGCACTGTATAAACCAAAAAGAATTACCTGTTGGGGATGCAGTCAGGGTTCTTAGTGTTTGCTGCATCATACTATTCATTTCATCCCCTCCTCTGCTTGTGAAAGAATAGATCTCACTTGCTTTATGCTGAGACTAGTGTCTCAGAGGGTAGAGTGAAATAAACAGCAATTCTTTGTAACTCATCTATTTCCTTTTGGGTCTGTGCAATGTAAGCGACAGTTTTGTTCACAATGAATATAAATATCTGTGACTTCAAAAAACATCCTACTTTATTATGGCTTTCAGCAGTGAGAGACTTTCCCTCCAGCCTTTTCTCTTTGATGCTATTTTTTTCTGTTATGCACTCTGTATGTATTACTAAATTAAAGGTGTACTTACAGTTTTCTTATTTTCTCTCCATACAGAAAGAGATATTTGGGAATTCCGCCAGTGTGTCAAGTTGACCAGAGAGATCTTTGCACAGAAAGCTTTTGAAAAATTTCGGGGTCCTGAAATTCAGCCAGGAAACCATGTTCAGTCTGACAAAGAAATAGATGCTTTCATAAGGCAGAAGGCAGATAGTGCTTATCATCCTTCCTGCACCTGTAAAATGGGTCAGCTTTCAGACAGCACTGCTGTAGTTGATCCCCAAACAAAAGTAATTGGTGTTGAAAACTTGAGAGTCGTAGATGCTTCAATAATGCCTAGTGTTGTAACTGGAAATTTGAATGCCCCAACTATTATGATAGCAGAGAAAGCTGCAGATATAATTAAGGGCCTCCCATCACTTCAGGAGAAAAATGTTCCTGTATATAAGCCCATGACCTTGGAAACACAGAGATAAACAAATGTTCTCATCCCCTAGATCTTTTGCTACTTAAGCTTTCACCAGCATGTTGGTTTCTCATACTGAACATACCAACAACATAAATACCATGCAAAACAATGTATCCTATTAAAATAACTATTAGTTTGAACCGTTCTCTAGCTATTCTTTTTTTCTGATCAAGTGGCTTAAGCAGCTTATTTTATTTAACAGTGATGGGGCATCCACAACTTCTCTGGGCAACCTGTGCCAGTGCCTCACCACCCTCACAGTAAAGAACTTCTTTCTAATGTCTAATCTAAATCTCCCCTCTGTCAGTTTAAAGCCATTCCCCCTAGTCCTGTCACTACATTTCCTTTTAAAAAGTCCCTCTCCAGCCTTCTTGTAGGCGCCTTTTAGGTACCGGAAAGCTGCTCTAAGGTCTTCTGGAGTCTCTCTTCTCAGTGCTGAACAAACCCAGCTCTCTCAGCTTGCCTTCATAGGAGAAGTGCTCCAGCCCTCAGAGCATTTTTGTGGCCTCCTCTGGACCCTTTGTGGTACAATTAAAATCTTTTGTTGAAGAGAAGCTATTTCTAAATGATGAGACAGTTGCACACATAAACCAAAACCACTGTGCAGTTTCATGAGGAACAGAAGAGATTAATGTGTGCTATTATAGAGTGCCTTGTTATTTAAAGGAAGGACTTTAACTGCTGTGAGAGTATTACCCAGAATAACAGCTAGTCAGTAATGCCCACATCCTGCAAAGAAAGGTTAAGTAAGTATTTATGCAATTTCATATTCACAGGCCAAACCAGTTCATATCAGAATTAACAGGAGAGAGAGGAACCTGCATGTGTTAAGAATTTGTCAAATGTGGGTTTTTTTTTTATGAAGGAATGTACAGTTTACACATCCTCACTGAAAATCATACTTCACCAAACCGAGGAGTCTGAATTGTATAGTATTCAGACAGAAGACACATATAAGTTATCAGAAAGTTACTTTCCTGAAAAATGTAGAACAGGACCTGATATTTATATTTTTGTTATATATACAGAATTTGTATATTATCTTTGTTATATTATCTTCAGATGCATAAAGCAAGATACAAGATCTTTCATGGCTGTTTTCTATATCAATCTAACTTCCAGGCACTGATTTAAAAAAACCTAACCAAACAAATGCAAACAACTGAAGAAACTGAGCTCCTCGAATGAAACTGAATCCATTGAATTGCTTGGATTTATTAAGTATTCTAAAACAATCTGTGACTAAGCAGCTGCCAGATTTTAAAAGTAAAAGCTTCTGTAGCCTAAGATTGCTCAGGACTTGAGCTAAACAGAATAAACTCTATTTTTTTTTTCCCCAGGGAAAAACAATTGAATTGTACAACGTTTGAGCAGATTGTAAAAAAAGCTTGCTGACTCAGGTGTTGGCTAGAAGGACAACTGCAGATGTTTAAGGCAGATACTTCCACCTGGTGCTGCTTGCTGTAAGGCAGTGGTTGGAAGCCCTGCTGCTAACTGAGGGAAAGGACTTAATTATTAGAGCATCTGCATAAAGACAAACAAAATTAGTGAGGCTGGAAGACGATAGCAGTGAACTGTGCTCCAAAAGAAAACAGGTAAAACCTTTCTACGTGATGCATTCTTTTGGAATGAGGGGAAGAGCAAGAATATTTTAAGTTATAGGTGATTGAATAACTGTTAATGAGACAGTTCATCTCACACACCTGTGCTGTAATGAGACAATTCATTTCGGACAGCTGTGCATTTGAAGAAGGTGTGTACTGTGAATGGTGTAGCTGTTTATGGCAAATAGTTTTTATTCAGCACCTGTGTTTCTGAGATTTTCACTTAAAGGTATTCAGTAGGTATCTTAGTGTCTTTTTAATACGAAGTATTAGGATACTCAGAGTAACATACACTGGTGAGACTTACCACAGTCCTGTGCAGCTGAGAGGGGATGCAATTTGGAAAGACGGAATACTGAAGTTCCTGCATTTGCAGATGTACAACTTGAATTTCCATTCTAGGCATGCAGGATGGTAATTGTTACTATGCAAATGCAGAAAATTAACTAGCCACTGTCTTGCATATCTCTGAACATGCACAGAGCTACCTTCTGCCACTATGACAAGCTATAAAAAGATAAGGACATAGAAAGGTTAGATATACACCCCAGACTGTATGTGTGTTTGTGTTCAGGTACACATTGCCCCATCGTGCAGTCAGATAATCACACATTTCTTCTGAAACATCACCTTCTTTTCTTGGAGTTCTAAACATACACAGACACCATGCAGATTCCTCCCCTTCTAAACACTTGAGTATTTCCATTGCTGTGAACTGCAGTTGCTTTATTAATTTAGGCCTCACTGCTATAGAATGTTGAGGCTTCACATGACATTCCTTTGATGCAGTGCTAAAGAAACAGCTCGTGTATTTGAAAGCTTTGTTGACCCGGGGAAGTCTTCAGGTAGCATCAAGCTACCATTAGGTTCTCCTGCATTGTACCTGGTCGCTGATGGTGAATTCCTGTAGCAAAGTCTGCTAAGGGATACTTAGAACAGGTACAAGATATTCTAATATGCTCTGTGGAGCACTGGCACTCTGCTAGATAAAATTAACCATCTTTTACACCATACTGGACTGCAGAACACAGGCCCATAATTCCAGAGTTTTACTTATTTAACAAAATAATACAGTGCGCAATTGAATATTATTCCCAGGTCTACCCAGATATTTTTCATGTAAATGCAGAGATGATACTATATAATGTATTCAAAACCAGTTAACTGTAAAAGCTGTTTGATGTAAGAATTTGGAAGTTACTAGACCTGCCAGCATGGCTTGAACCAGCAACGGTACTGTGAGTGAGCACACCAGCATTTCCATGGTAATAGCTTGCTGCAGATGCTTCAGACACAGCTGTAGGTCTCTGGCTGAAGACAATGAGATTAAGAAAGGAAAATGACCAAAGTGGTTTTCTTTTTACACATATTTCTATTCAAGGTGCTTTTAAAAAGCAGTAGAAAATAGCAGCATTTATAAAACTGCATTACATTTAATTCATGTAATGCCACTCAAGGTTTTGTACACCAGAACTTTTGACGTTTCTGCAGCTTAAGATCCTTTCCAAGTGTCTTATTTCAATTAGGCTGCAACCAAAAGAGGCAGCTACATAAACACTGCAGAATTGGAAAGGGGGCTTGGAACATGCATTTTCTGTAAAATAAACACACAAAACATATTTTGAGGACTAGTAAAAGCATTTAAGCATTTTTAAAAATTACAGTTAAAATGAAAAGTTACTGCAGAGAGAACTCAAGTGTATGTTATTACAGTATTACAGTTTTTAGTCTCTATTCTTCTGTCATCCAAGCTCTAAAAATGAGACACTGTTCAAACAGGAATATATTTTACATATTCACTTGTTCAGTGAATTTGCTTCATTGTAAAAGACTTAGCAATGTTTAATTCTTTACTAATGTTTTCTGTCATTGTATACATACATCAACAAATCTGAAAACTCATGAAATATGCTTCAAATGTTGAGATAACATCTAGTTTTTGTATTGAGTAATTATGATGATTGGCAGTATTTTAAGGATGCCAATTAACATGTAATTGTGAGTACATTGATTACTTTTTTCCATATACTTCGTTAATAAAATTGAACAGGTATTCTATGTATCCATATATATATGTTTTCCTTCAAACCTTAACTATACAGAATATGGTTTGTAACTTTGTTTCCTTTATTATTTTGCGCTTTTAAGGACTGTTTGCTCATAAACTAGCACATCTGCCCTAAAGAGACTCTCATCAGACTACTGAAAGCTGAGGACTAACCATACTGGCAAGAAAATACAGTGAAGTCAGCATAATGTTTTCTGTCTCATCAGAAAAATGATTAACTGTGACTCAGCTCCGTTTGCCAAATTTGATGTGCTATCAGAAGTTCACACAGTTAAGTAACCTGGTCTGGGATTTTTTTTCCTCCTCATTTTTTAGTGTTCAATTTCAGTTGCCTTAGAAGACGGTTTTCAGAAGTGGGTACACCACAGTAGGTGGAAGTGAAAACTACTCATTTCAGAGTGACAGCAGATCCAGAAGGCTCTATTTTGGTCTCCTAAAGTTTGTTACTGTAAGGTGGGAAAGTGTAACAGAGTGACTTAACTACTGCATAACCTACCCAAGTGTCTGCTGGCAGACAGCATGAAAGATTTGTTTTGACATTTTAGGGGATTTTGGTCAGATTTTCCTCACTGTTTCCAAAGATCTGTAACTAGGGAAATAATAATCTCCTAGATAGCAGGACAGTAATAATACCCTTTTTCATAGGAACGCTATAATCACTTCGTATCTGTGTGGTTAACAGCAATCATTCATAAAAGACTGGCACACTATGATAATGTAGACTGATGACTATATCCCACACATTCTCTTCCGTTCTCCAAACAGTAAAAAGAGAATTTTACCTTTTGAGCTTCTTGGTGAAAAACTGTTAGTAAAAGGAGTCCCAAGTATAATAAAATTATTACACAGTTTTATTTTGAAGAACATTTTGCATTTGTTTTAATACAAAATGATGTAGGTCAAGAAATAATTTACAAACCTTTAAGTTCTTATCCTGGCATTTGAAATAAGAATGATTTCAGAGGAAGTCTGTAAGCTATTCATAGGAAACTGTCATTATGTACAAAATGTTTATTGACATGTTTTAAACATCACATTTGTAAAAATGTGAACTGGATTGCTATCTAGCATATGATCTACAGGTAAAACCTGATAAGGTAACTTGTTAGAACAAGTCTTTGTTATCCAGTGCTAACAAAATAGACAGTAGCTTTCAGTGTTTTTTGATTTTCCTCCAAGGACATTTCAGCCTCAAAGTCATTTCAGGGTGGTACTGCATTGTGAACAATATCTAAGCCCTCTCTTGATTGCATAAAAATAAATCTTTGAAATAGGACACATAGAACAACAGAAAGGTAGAGGCAATAGTGTACTACTTATATCAAAGTTTTTGGTTCTGTGAAGAATCATTTTATCATTTCTTCTCTTTCCAAGCAAAGTACTATTGAAGTAAAGCATTTTCATTTACCTGTGAAATAAATTTCTGCCCAAGATGCTTCCTGTCAAAGTAGGGTATGTGAATAACATACTATGTCAAAACAAATTGTCTCAAGACCAGTAATATCCTGGCATGAACTTGCCAGTTTTTTTAGGACTTTAATACTTATTTTTACCACAGAATTAATAATAAAATAAAATTAGATCTTGGTTTTCAATCAAAATGTTAAAATAACTTAAATATTTTACCTTTCCAAGTATAGTATTGTAAATAGTCAACTGTGCATCCCTTATGCAAAGAGATTTATTTGACTCAATTAGGTAATTGAAAAAAAAAATAAAAATTCTCTTCTGTTGCCAAGTTCAAACTTGACACTTTATCCCAAAAAGAGATTTACACTGAGAGAGGTGGCTCTATTTAAATATTTATGCTATAGATCTATATATTCCAAGTAAAAATACTTCTATCTAGAATTCTGTGGAGAGTTACAATAATTAGGGTCCATAAATATTGCTGCGGTTCAATTACGGTACAATAATTACAAAATATAGAACATCTCTTTACAAATACAAATCATTGTATATTACAATTCATTTACAATAATTTCTACTATATAATTTTTAGCAAACTATCTTATCTAATTCTATTATAACCTGGTTGCAAGTGCATTAGTAAGAATGCATTTATTCCAGTATATTTTGCCCTTAACATGATAGTCATAAAACAGACTATCTGAATGATATTTTCCTATGTAAACTGGTGTTACATATGACAGATTACTCTTTATATAACTTCTTTTTCCAACAATCTCTAACAAGTAGAGCATGACAAACTGTATTTTAGAAGAGCATTAAGAAAAGAAATCTGGAGGCAAGTTTGAAAACAACGTTAGAATGGATATGCAATGGGTAGCTGATATGCTATTGACTACTGAGGTAATGACATTATTGGTTGTCATCACTCATCTCTTGTTGCTATTTCCCACACAATTTTGTGCCAGACTTACACAGACATTTTCATTGACAAAACCCTGCTCTACTAGGAAGGACAGCAGCACAAGGTTGAAAGACAGGTGAGATATTACACCTCAGAATCCCACTCTAGCCCTCAAAAAACCTGATTGTCACAATCTGCTTGGTTTCAAAATAACCTCATTCCTACAGAGGAACTGAAGATTTTGTGGGAGGACATGATGTACTGCAGCTCTGATCACATTTCGGCAACCTGGAGATAATAAATTTATTGGTTATGGCTTCCTTGAGGTGTGACATCACTTGTACAACTCTTGATTGGTTATTTACTCCAGCTAGTGCCTAGCATCTTTAAACTATGAGGCACTTTTTCTGTTATTAGAATCATTTTCCTTGCTAAATACTATAAGCTTGTAATGCATATCATTTCATCAGCTAAGTCTTCTTCATATCGTCCCGTTTCTGGTTCTTCATCACTGTAGCCAGGACCAAAATCTTGAAGTTCATAATCTTGTCTGCTTAAAATGGGAAACATATCCCCATTGGTCCCATTGCTAATATTTCCATTGAGAAGATTACTTGCTGCACTTTCCATCTCATCAATAGTCATATCACATGCATCAGCAATTTCGTGTTTTGTAGCTGAAACAAAGTTAGGGTCCTTTGCATACCTTCCTAGGCCTTCAGATATAAGTACCTGGCAGATGGAGGGAAGAGAATGAGATACACAGTGGAATTATAGAAGAATAGACAGGTCATTACAACATTTCTCTTTTGTGAAAAATACAAGAAACCCCCCGCTGAATCACTATGGCAACCCACAGCAAAACTTTATGTGTAAGAACAATCAAACGGCTCCAAACCACACTGTATCCATTATGTGATAATGCAACTGATAGTGCAATACATCTGACTTTTTCTTCAGAAATTTGTGAGTAGTCTTTGAGAAACATGCATCATCAGGCTGCTATACTGAAGACAACAGTTAATATACCACAAATGGTGCCATTAGAACAACTACCTGAAACACAGACTTCTAGATACATCTTTGGTACTTTAGAGTACACACAAGAAAGATGATGAATCCTCTTTTGCAAATAAAATGTAACAAAGTGTATTGCTTAGGTCATCACAATGGAAAGGAAGTGATAGATGGAAGCAAGAACAGTAACTATGGCTCAGAAATGCTATATACTGTTTATCTTTAAATCCTTTCTAATACAAAAGGGAATTCTTAACATTCTTTAGTACACCTACAATCAATCCTTGTAGTTGTTATTCACCTCTCTGCATTTACTGCACTGATTTATTCAGATTACTCCAAAACTGGCAATGTATTTTTATCAAAACAACAGAGAGAACAGGCATACACATCATCTCTTCCCTGTCAGCCACTGCAGAAGGACACTTCATAACTGATCCTCATCTAGAAAATTTGAATTTCAAATCTCTTTGAAATCTCTCCAGTGCTCTGATACACTGATGTTAAGATCTGGATTCAGTAGAAATCATTTACTACACATCAACTGTGAATAAGTTCCCCTGTCTCTACCTAAGAACAGTTTTGCGCTTTGAAACTGGAAATACCACATTTCAGAGAGGTAATGTGAACTGAATTACATGCTTTTAAATTTTAACACAAAAACTGAGCAGACAAACAGTCTCAGCTACTTCAGAGGATTCTATGATACTTACCGCTTCTACCAAACTGTCTGCACTCCTCTGTTTGTCGCTATGTTTATGCCTCAAGTCATTAGGTACAGTTAAACTGGCTGGTGTAAATGTTCGGTAGGAAATCTCGGGGTCATCTGTGTACCAAGAGCTCCTGTGCAAGGAAGGCAGGCTACCATTCATATGCTCTGTAGATTCAGCCCTATCAACCTGGATTAGGGGTGTGTAATAGGGAGAACGGTCCCTGTTGGGAGGGGTTGCAGGTGGGGTAGCCCAGGAACGCGTTGAACGACTTGGTGAATGTTTATGAGCTTTGCTGGAATCCAGACCTGCAACAGCCATGACCTGGTAAGGGGAAGAATTTTAGAAGTTAGTGATTTCAAATGCTCGGTCATACTCATTTCAGTAGTTAGTTCAAACCAAGGTAAATAAGAGTCTGTGTTTACCTGCTGTTGCATTAAGTGAAGTGGTAAAGCAGTGCGATGGTGGAAATTGGGAGAGAGTGCTATGTCATCTTGACTACTTTGCCGGCGGAGGCATTCGAAGTTAAAGGAAGATCGCCTATTTGCTACAAGGAAACCATAATTCATTAAGAAAATTGAATACTTTTCCTCAAAGTCTATTATTTCCAGAATTCCAGTGTGAGTTAACCATCACACAAATAAAACCATATCCCCCAGTAAGAAATATGTTGTGCTAACAGAAGCAAGCAGCTGGTTATCAGATAAAAGATAGATTCACATATGAGCAAATGCAGCCCCAGGCAGAAACCGCACGCACAGCCTCACATGACAAAATGGGAAGCAGCTGTTTCACAACGCAAACGCATGTTGTGCAGCAGACTGGTTCAGACACTTAATGTCAGAGTTTTGCTGTAAACTGCTGTGAACAGGTACAAAGCAGACTTTCTTCTTTCTTCCCCATGGTTTAAACGTTTCTTTCTGATGAACCAGACTTCCCAAAGGAAATACCAAATCCCCAGTTCCTTGGAGGCAGTGAGCAATACGGAAAACCATACCCAAGTTGACCCATGTTGTCAGTTCCTGACGTTTATTCCATTACTTATGACAGCAACAAGCCATGGTCTCTGCTGTTATGTATTCATGTAAATGAAAAAAAGGGAAAAGTAGAAATCTAAACTGGATCAAGGTGTTTGGCTGATGTAGAAATGTCTCAGCTGGTCTTGGTGAAAGTGGGTGAAACAATGGGAAGCAGCACATAGGTATCATTCCTCTGTGTTAGCTTCAGCATGAAGAAAGCCTGGACACTGAACAACAGTTGGAACCCAGGTATGTTCTCGCAGTTGCAAGCATCCCACTGGAAAACTGGAAGGAGCCTGGTTGTACAAAGCAGTGATGCAAAATTGTGCTCTCTTGGAACTGACAAAATCTATTCTCAGTATCTGGTGTTTGAACCCCAAGAATTTTGTGAACAGAATTGAAGAGTTAAGAGATTCCTTGTCATTACCACCAGACACTTAGTGCTGGATACTGAGAGCCATTGCATTAAAACAGGCACCTTCAGTTTGCATTCAGTTCAGACCACTGAACGTAAACTTCGTGCCTCTCTCCATTGCCTCTATGGTAAACCCAAATACAGGAATGGAAGCCTTACTCCTGATTATAACAGATGCAAAATGTCCCAATGCCAAAACAAATAAAAAGCATACAAAAAAGTCCCCTCATTCAAAATAAGACACTTCTTTGCACATGCTTCTCCCCAGGAAAGAGTCTTAAAGAACATGGTAATTATTCTCAGTACACTTCTGAAAGTTGCTCAAATGCTGTGTATAATGAGTTTGGTATAAAAACCTCTAGCAAGCTTGACACAGAGCTCTATATACTAACTACAGTACTTAGCCAAGGCACCATATGTTCCATTAACGTGGACTGAATCCAGATGCTAGCAGAAACTGCTCAGTGCAATGTTAAAAGTTTTTGGGTTTTGTTTTTTTGCCTTTTTTTTTTAAATTTTTTCTTTCTTCACATGAGAACACCAAGGCTACCTCCCCAGGCCAAACACTCCATTCACTAGTTACAAATAATAGGTTTGAGCTTCTTTTAAAATCTGTTGAGATACCAAGCCTCTAAAATTTCTCAGCTGTGTTCCTGAACATTGAATAAATGATTATGACAGAAGGCATGACTGTGCTCTCATGACTTTATGCTGGTTTAAGTCAAAGAACTTCCTACATTACCCATACGCAACTTAGATCAGAACTAGGTCCTCTTATCCTAGGCTATCAAATACCCTCTTACCTAGTACATTTATTTAGTCTCTTGTACACAAGATATAAAGTGTAGGCTTCCTCTAAAGAAGTGTCTGCTTAATACTGTCACTAGAACTTTATCAGCAAAGCTAAATGAATCCCAAAGGCTGCAGTCACAGGAAGCTGCCAAACCTTCCCTTGCAACACTTCCAAAGGAAGGCCCCAGAGGATTTTTATGAAAGCATGTTCTCCTGCAATGTATGGAATGAATATACACAGCATCCGTCTAGTTCTTTGGCTTAAAATTCCTCTGCTATCAGAAAAGCTTGTACAAAGAGTCTCCTTTCTCAGCCTCCCCTTTGATGTCTTTTCCTTTTCTGCTACTAGAACTAGCAGCTTTCTGTACATTTCACTGTCATTCATCCCAGTTATTTACCCTCTGTAGTGCAAACCTCACATTCTTTCTGCTTTTTCCATCTGTGCCCCTTAAAATCAGAAAGCCAAACAGCAGAGAGCAGGAGTCATCTTCTAAGGAGATGAGAGCCAAATGTGAGGATGCAGCACTGACAGGATTGCTGAAGAATGTTTCTTTTATTCTATAATGATATGCTTTGCTGTGGCCTTTTACTACAGCTTTCTGTAGCTTTAAATAGTTTGAGACTGTACCTCAGACGTTGTATAATGATCCCACTACACTTTCTCTTAAACACACTTTAAAAATCTATACCTGCATTTTCTTTAGGGTGTCTGAGACAAGAAAGGCCTGTCTTTTTCCTACCCATGGGGTCCTTACAGTCGTACTTCCACAGATAAATGAACTGTGACTGGCTGCCAGCATTAGCAGAACGAAAGAACTCTGTTTTCACTAGAAAGCCAATCTGCCTGATAGCAGCCAAAATGTGGAGACTCTTCTAGAAATGCCCCTGAATTGTCTGGTTTGGTTGGCACTGGTTAGATGGCATCATCCAAAGGCATGTGTAACAGACCCCGCTGTGCCAACCGTGCTATGTGTAAGGTTCTCTTAGGGACGCTACACGGCTGCATGGAGCTGAGAGCTGAGTGTTCTTTCTTGTGCACTAGCAAGAAAGAGGTTTGGGAGAAGGTTTATTTTACACTTCACAACCCAAAGTGCTTCCTCTCTGTTAAGTGTCAGAGCTCAAACACCAAATTCCAAGAGCTTTGAGTCTGTGCATAACTTCATCAGGGGATTATTCCACGTAATCTCTGCAGTATGGCCTGGAACGTATAAAACCAAAACTACAAGATAAGAGGCATGAGAGCTGCTAGAAATGCAGATAAAGCAACATTGTGCTTGAGATAAGAAGAAACCAAGGGAAAGATCCAGGGAATAGAATGCATGAAAATTAAAGAAACAGGTAAAAAAAAAATCAGTTGACAACACTAACTCAATCTATAAACTGAAATATTTTCTTCCCCAGAAGAAACACAGGATATTAAGCATTGTCCTTGAGATGACAGAATGAAGTACGATGGGAACGTGAAATAAGACGCTTAGCTCAGGATAACGCTCTCTTTCCACAGGGGCTTGAGAAACATCAAAAAGCTAAAGGCAATTCAAAAGTTAGAAAAAGAAAAGAAGTACCATTAAGCTCACATTTGGTAAAGATACAAATGGAAGTGATCACAATGTCATTAAGCAGCGTGACTGGTAAGGGACAGGGAAGTGCCAGCAGGTGGGTCACTGGAGGAGAGTGGCTCTGACTGGGGCAGAGCTGCAGACCTGCAGGTGTGACTAACAGGCACACAGGCTAAAACCCCTACCATCAAAGTTTCAAAGCAAACCACTGACACATTCTACTGTGCTCTGTCTTCATTTATTAAATCAAGTTAAAATTGGTAATCAAATCAGTTATTTTTGTATTATTGGAGGAGTGAGGCAAGAGATATTAGAAAGACAGACTTGTAAGCGAGGATCCATAGATACTCTGACCAGCTTCTCTGGATGGATAGATATCTCTGCCACTAGCAACTGTAATCAAGAAATGCCATCTTTGAAATCCAACTTGAAAAGAAGCCTTTTTAAACTGGAATGTGTCTGAATGCATTAAAATAATTCCGCATTTGCAAACAAATTTTTCTTAATGTACTTACGTGTTGGTGTTGGAGGTAGCAGCCGTCTCCTAGGAGATCTTTTTGTGTCATAACAGATCTGTGAATCATCTTCCTCAAAAAACCCATGTGGGTGATGGTAACCTTTTGGTCTCTCAAAATCTGAGTCATGGCAGTGATACCTACAGTGGTAATCATATATATTCCTGCATTTAAAATACAATAAAGAAAATGTTATTTCAGTGAGTTCTTGTAAATTGATCTATTAGATTTCTTCTAGAAGCTTTTCAGTGCTACTCTTTCTCCAGCAAGATAACCAAACACTACATTATATAATTACACGACTCAATTTTAAAATGCAGTTTCTGTATGCAAACTGATTTTGAGCTAAGGAGCATAGACTTTTGTAATAGTATAGTTACAGAGTAAGTTCTCAGGTGAAAGTTTTCTCAGATTATATTTTCTGTGACGTTATTCTTGCCAGTACAGGATAAAATGTAGGGCCTCAGGGGTACATTGCTGAAAAAAAATACAAATTAAAAATAGTCGTTTCTTACTCCTGCCATGCCCTCTTGTGAACCCTGGGTACCATGTGGGAGCACAGAAACTCAGAGAATGGATTTAAACCTTTTACACTCTGGATAATTCTCTTATTGAAAATCAAACCTTGGGAGGGCATTATTTGACTGTAATTATCATATAAAAAAATTAGTGACCTGAGAATTCAGTAAAATTTAG
Source organism: Nestor notabilis (assembly GCF_000696875.1). NCBI lineage: Eukaryota > Metazoa > Chordata > Aves > Psittaciformes > Psittacidae > Nestor > Nestor notabilis. The sequence goes on from NW_009926691.1 coordinate 25,228, forward strand.
CCTTCATGGAAATCTCAGCTTTTATGCAAACCAATAAAACACAGATTAGGCTGCCAATCTTGCCAGAATTCAGATGGCAGAGAAAGACAGTATAAGAGGGGGAGGAGAATTAAGCATGTCTGGCATTTGTGCATATGCACTTATGGGTCTAAGATAAAATAGCAATAAATTCCTCTGTTTCTGGGCTGGACTTCAAAGTGAAAAAAAAAAAGATTGATAGAAGTAGAGGATATTTTTGAGAAGTTACTGAATTATTCAGTGGAAGAGAAACAGCTATTTTAAGGAAGATGAACACAATCTACTCAACATCTAAATGCACATGTCTTTCTACATCATATGAGAAGGTGAATATTACGGAATAAAAAAAGAAAAAAAGGAGATACTTGGGAAAAAGCTACTTTTTTTTTTTTTTTTTTTTTTTTTAATAATAGAAAGCCTTCCAAGTATTACCAAATACAGGTTCTGTTCCATGACAGGTTGATACTCAGAAAACATTGGAACCATCTCACATTTTGAAGACTAAATCAGGAATATCAGGACTCCCTCCCAAAGCAGCATCAAAACATTGCCCGAAAAATCTGACACCTATTATTTATGTACAGGAGGGGTCCCAGTGCAAAGTTCGGACCTGCCCTGTTGCTGAAGCTAAGAGTACAGTGCTCAAATCAAACCAATCTGGTAATGCTCAAAGCCAAACTAATTTAGGAGCCACTGTTCTAAAGTTAGAAAAACCCACCCCAGTCCATTTCTGAAGAAACTGTGTGAAATAAAGTCACAGACAAAAGCTTTGATTTATCAAAACGGACTCAAGGCCTTTTCTTCTTAAATCTGAAATTAAGATATCAAATACAAAGACCACAGGAGCTAAATACAGGGGATCAGGCAAGAGTTGTTAAAAAACACTACTGGACCTTGGGAAAACCCTACTGGACAGAAATACTGTAATTAATTAGAATACTATTCCAAGCTCTGTCTGGAGAAAACAGAAATGAGTTTGAAAACTGAGAGGAACCAGGTTACAAAACCAGAATTCTGTAGTTACAGCAAAGAGCCTCAGATTAATACAAATTTGGTCATTATGCAGAAATACATATTTGTAAGAAATATTAGTTGTTGACTAAAATTCGCTTGATGGCATTTCCATAGAAGTTATGAATAAAACTTAAAAACATCTGTTCCAAACATGTGAAGGACAGGACAACTATGACAGTGTGTTTGTACTAAGGAGACAAAAAACGGTGCCAAGAGGAGAATTATTAGTAAAGAGGTGAAATGAGAATTTTCAAAAGGAAGTCATCCAATTCCTTATTGGTCCAGCTAGTACTACTTTATGATGTCAGTCCAGAGATCACCAGTTTCACCTTTCTTTTTAACTTAAAAGAAAATTCATTTCTAAAGCTTCCTCTATCCGAGCTTGATCCATCTTCCATTGTATGTGGAATTTCATTTCTAAATGAAACACTACTTTGTTTATGCACTAGTTTATACTCAGTTCAAAGGAACTTTGTGCTTTTCTTTGGCTTTGGTGCAGAAGTTTTGCTGGAGTCAGCACATGATATCAAATACAAAAGGTCTTTAGTCTACACACTATTTCTCTTCACCATTGCACTTGCCTGCAGTTGTGGACTATTAACCTCATTAGAGAATTTTCAGTGTAAGTGCTTAGTGAAGCCCTTACAGATACGTACCTAATTTATTAAAATATTTTTCCCAGTTTGATAAATACCCTCACCTGTTTCCTGACAACATACTGTCTTCCTCATAATACTCTTCTCCACTAAAATACTCCTGCTCTGCCAAATAATGATCATCATTGCAATAATCTTGAACTTCACGTTCTTCACGGCAAATAGTAGGTCGACGTCCATCACCAGAGTCAGATCTGTAAGTAGAAAACAAATACTTATATATTTTATTTATATAAATTACATATTGTATATTTTATAGACAGTCCTTTTAATGTGCTTCCAAGAAAAAAAAAAAAAGAAAGAAAAAAAAAAGAAGACAAGTATTAACAAATCTTGTAGTCAGAATTGTGTCGAACTGCGATTCAGAACATGTGTATTTTATGTTTCCTGAAGATGACCTCCCTTTATTTCCTTATGGTACAAATAAGAAAGTAATTAATATGGGGATGCTCAATGAAGTCAAATACATTTAAGACATTTTTACAAAATATAAACCCAGAGTACTTTGAAGAAACTCTGCACCTCTCAAATGCCTCAAGTTTGCCAAATGTCTAAAATATTAAGGGGCATTTGCTGAGATATTCCAAGAAAAATCTGAAATGCACATGCAGATCTAGACATTAAACACTAGCACTGAATGCACAGTCAGCAATGCACTACAAATGACACAATACATCCTATTTTTTTTAATTGTCTTAGAAAATATTCTGACATAAAGAAAGTTGAAGAGGGACTTTTTAGAAGGGCATGTAGTGATAGGAAAAGGGGAAATGGCTTTAAACTGAAAAAGGGTAGATTTAGATTAGACATTAGGAAGAAATTCTTTGCTGTGAGGGTGCTGAGGCACTGGCACAAGTTGCCCAGAGAAGCTGTGGCTGGCTCATCCCTGGCAGGGTTCAAGGCCAGGCGGGGAAAAAAAAAAAACACCGGTGTCTAGAGAAGGGCGCCCCTGCCTGTGGCAGGGGGTTGGAACTGGATGAGCTTTAAGGTCCCTTCTGACCCAAACCATTCTATGATTCTGTGATTAGACCAGGAGAGATTTTGGGTCCCCTATAAATGGAAGTGTACACATTAATATCAAAGCTAAAGCCAGTGTTTTTCAAGTCAATTTTCAATAAGGACTACCACTGGCTGTGATTTTTTTGCCTGTTGAAAACTGCGCAAACCTCTCTGGACTTTAAAAGGGCTGGGATAATTTTGATCTTTACCAAAAGTTTATCCTTTTAGAACCAGGAATGGAAAATTTGACTTTGAAATTGTCACTTAGGTTATTTAGCACATGCATCGTCATGGTTGATTTTGAAAACTCTAGGGAAGGAAGAAAACAAAGGAAGAAAAGGAAGGAAGGAAAGGAAGAAAATATACTTTGTCCTTTTGAATTACAGTGCAAATATACCAACTCACCTAATATATGTTTCATAGTAACGGGTTCTATCCAGGTAAACCATGAAAATAAGAAGAAAGATATTTTAAAATCAGGTAGTTTAGAGAAATTCATTGGTGATTACAATGTCTGTGCTGTAACTAACAATTTCACTTTCAAGAAAACTACTACTTTCAAACCTTATTAAAGTTATGTACATTTCCCATACATCAGAGCTATATTTTAAATACATTTCATACATCAGTAGGCAACAGAAATGAAGCTAAATAAACAAATTAGTTTCATATAATGTAAGCTTTCTTATAGTGGTTTTATAATACAATAGTTGATTTAAAAGCAAATGCATATTTATAAATTTACCTCCTATTGCTTGGCCTTCTGCGTTTCTCATGATCACTTCTGGAGTATGAATGGTAACCATTTTCAGATCTATGCTCACGATTTCCAAAACTTGTGTGTTTTCCATGAACAACTTTGGACACATTGGCATTATTGAGATTGGCATTTGTTGAGTTTGGAACTTGCTTTCCTACTGAGTTATGATTGTGATGATTGTGGTATACAGAATTTCCTGCCTGATGATACATGTTTTTCTCAGTATCACTTGCAGATGGAATTGAAGGCCGCTGGACATGTAAGGGACGGTGTGTGGTGTTGATCTGTTGAAATGAATCTCGTCTGTCACTGCTAATATGGTTTATGTGGTTGCCAAAAAGGGCACCATTCCTCTGTTTTAGGGGAAGAGAAAGAAAAAATTATATCAGACACCTGAACAGAACATAATTCTCTCTCCTACATGCATAAAAAAGTAGCAATTCAAATAATCCGTGATTTTTCTTTCTAATTTTATGATGCTTCAGATGGGATCTCCTGAAGTGATAGAGATGTGATTGTGATAATGACAATGTTTTATTTCAGAGTCAAATCAACACTGCTGTGATTATTATTCTTTTTCCATACAACTGTTTCATCCAGCTTTCTCCACATCTAGGAGAAACCGAGATTCCCATACATGAACATGCACCAAATTCCTCAGAAAGGGACATTTCTGCTCAATTTCTGAGAACACTTTGGTGGAATTCTCTCCTATTCTCCCAGAGCATTGGTTTGCAACAGGTGTCACTCAGACAGGATGGAGTGCCATGCAACAGCTTGCAAGCGTATCTCAGGTAGGTAACATTCAGTTTCAGTGCTCCCATTCTTTCTTTTTGCAGAGGTACAAGAAAGAGAGTAACTCTTTATCAGCCCTGAGAGTGTAATGGATGGTGAAAGGGAGAATGCAGTGCTAAGTTATGACTATGGCATGCAGCTCTCTTTCACAGCTGACCCAGATTATGTATCGTCCCTGTCTAGCCGGGTGTGATCTTGGATGACAGCAGTCTGTCTTGAAGCTCAATCTAGGGAAGACAGGAGGTAATGATGGTTGGCAGAGAAATGCATCTACTGGTGGTAGCTGTGGCACTGTCTCCAGTGCCACGTCCTCCTTTTTTTGCAAAGGACAAAAGCAAGCTATGGGGCTTCTGACATAATTACTGCCAAAGCAAGCTTTTACATCTGTTTCTTCTGAAATGCTTGTGAAAAATTAAGTTTTCTTGCTGGCTGACAAATGGCTTGCAGAACGCTCCTGATTATAATACCGACTTTATGTGCTCAGCATTAGACTGAATATCTACAGATTAAAAGAGGAAAATAGATCTTTTTTTTTTTCCCTGATTGATTCTTATTGATATCCCTCACAGGAAATTGGAAATGACATTTATATTTAGTTGACCTCTGTGTGATTCCACGCATTCATTTTAAAATTCGCAGCTCTGTGTCTGTTTGTGGTTGTGGTTTGGCTGCACAGAATTTAATTCTTTTCTTCCTGTCTACCACTGCAGAAGTTAAGAAACTTCCAGATCAAACCTTGCCACTACCAAAATCTGAGCTGGCAAGCTTCACACCTTTTCTTAGGATTTGCTTAAGAAAAAAATAAGAATTAATGAGAAAGAATTAGGGGCAGGTGAATCACCCTGCAGGAACTGCTTCCTAAATTTATGATGAGATGCAAATGTCCTTGTAATAACATTTTTATAGGTATATAGAAAATATATTTATTTATTAAATATTTATATTGTGCTGATTTGAGGGAATTTTTGATTAATATTATTATTATTGGTTTTACTCCATATTCAGGGATAAGCTCATTCTTTAATCTTGTATTATATGACAAAACAATTCACATAGCTGTGTTTTGACATTACTTTATAAACATCTTCCTCCTCCTCTGGATTGTTTTCCTCTGGTTCATCATCTTGCAAGTCACAGGATATAGCTCGGCGAATTTCAGGGCCAATATCATGAAGTGTCCTTAGTCCTGCCTAAATCAATGACAATATCATAATACATTAGGTAGGCAAATTCTTTTCATTCTTTAATTACAGGTGTGCAAATTTATTTTAAAGGACAGTTTACAAGTTTTTGTATCCTGACATCCATAGAGGATGCATCCTACTGTAAGTCTCCTTTACTGCTATTAGTAAGAGGCTTCCATTCCAGCACAACCATGTTGATGTGACCATGTCTTTATTATCACGGTGTAGGTCCTGCCTAAAAGACCACTGATGTTTACAGAGTCCTACGGAAATAAAATTCATCTTATAGTAAAGTATAAGCAATCAGCAAGAACTATAATAAAATGCATTTCAATGAGATGTATATTTAATGTAAAAATATGTTTGCAGCCTGTGTCCACAAAGGAAACACAGAATCTTTGCTATAGCAACAGCAGTTTTAGCGGAGCTCAGATGCGGAAGAAAGCAGTGAAATAATTCCAGCTCATCTGCACTGCACTGTGATATGCAGATATTCAATTTAAAGCTTTAGTTTAGGACAGGAAACCATCATGCTACAGTAACGTGGTCCTCAGCGTGTATCGGTTCATATTCCTCTTAAGCCCACTACGACAAGCAACCATTAGAAAAAGGGATAATACTGAAACCGCCAAGGACAGACCCGCACATTAGAAATTAAACAGACAGCACACCCAGGGCCAAGAATTCAGTGCGTTTGTAGAGGTCTGACTTCAAAAATGGAGATGTTTTTCCTGTTTTAACTCTGGCTGTCATGGTCTGAAACAAAAAGCAGTCCTGTGCTTCCCAACTTGTTTTTTTTTAATCTCCTCAAGTTCAGAAGAAATCAAAGATTTGTTTGTTCAGCCTTTACACTACTAAAACTGAGGCACAGCACTTGGCTCAATTCATCAATGATCTAAAAGCCTGGTTTTTGGGTTTTTTTCCCCCATTTTTTGATGCACGTGTTGGGGCTGTTTCAGCCCATTGAGGCTGTACTTCTATGGCACGACACTGACATTGAGTGTTACTGGCCCTGGGGTGGCATGAAGATGTGTGGAGAATTTTGTGTTTCAGAACTCCAAAAACAGCTGAAGGACATTGGAAGGCACCAAACATGGCTTGTTCCCATCCATGCTATCTATTGCATGCATTCCCTGGAGTACAACACAGCATCATGCTCAGGTTCCAGCTCAGCATGGAAATAGCTGGTTTGCTGGGGAGCAAAATGGTGTTGCAGTGTGAGCAAACAGAACCTGAAAAGAGATGAACTTTCTAACAGTGAAGATTAGCTATAGGCTCCTCTTCAGGTTTCCCTCATACCAGTATTTCAGTTCCTGAAAATGGAATTGACTAATCGTATTAATTACATGTATTTGGCAATTATATTTTCTTCCTTCAGGATGAACTTAGAGAGTTATACTATAATTGAACAAGGCTTTAAAAATCATCTAATAGTGAGTCAATATACAACATACATTTCATGAATACATTGTGCTTTCTCACACTTCTTATGCTAATTGCATAGTCAAGACCTTAGCAAGGTTGTTAATGTCATCATTTTGTAAGGCGCCAAAGGGAAGTAAAATTAACACTTTAAGGTACAGATTTCAAAGTATAAGACCAATGGCTTCTGTATACTTTGCAGAGGATTACTATTACATTTGCTTAGCTAACCACTAGCAAGAAAAGCCCTTTGCATTTCACACTCACTACTTGCTTACTTAGTAGCAAAGAAAATTAAAAAGAACAAAAACCCCCAAAGCTACACTTGAACATAAAAATAAGCTGAGGTTAGTATGAACAGAATACAAGGTAATAAGATCAAACAAAGAAAATAACCATGCAGAAAAATAGCTGAATAGACCTACGCTATAGCAGTGAACATAAGAGACGTAGTAGTCAAGTCTTGATTCCCCAGTGTTATTCATCTTCACAGAGCCCATATTCTAACACTGGAGCTGAGTGCACTGCTCTACAACTACATAAAAGCTCTGTGCTTTTGGTCAAACCCAGACTCCCTTCAAGCTAAGCCTTTCTGGGAAAACAACACTCTCAGATAGCACTATTATAAATTTTAACCCCCACAAAAACTACTAGCTTATATTCTTGTCTGCCAAAGTCCCACAAAGATATGCCTAAAATCTGAGAAAAGACATGCGTTCGGAAGCAAGATATTGAATTGAAATTCAATTTTGATTACATCTCAAACTGCCTTCTGTTTCTCTACTTGGCAAATTACTCCTTTACTCAAGAAAAAGCAGGCAGCTTTTATTGTCTCATCTCTCTTCAGCAATACTCATTTTCATGTAACAGACCTCTTGCAATGATACAGTCAACAGCAGAAGACTAAAACCTAGATCACAATATATAAAAGCATATGTTAGTTAAACCAAACCCATCAGCTTTATTCACTCACAGCCAGTAGTGAAGCCACAGGTTCTACAAGCAACATCTGCCTGAAGAATTAAAATATTCCACAGTTTATTTGCTGTAACAGAACTACCTGCAACTGTTTTGTGAACTCTGTCATTAAACAATTACTCCCATGTACAGTCTCCTTTTACTTGGTGTAACCTAACAGTATTCCAAGTAAGCTAAGAACAATTTTTATGACAGAAGAGCGCCACATAGTGAGACAAATTCTCACACTGAGCTCTTACTGATAAGACAACCTTTCATTAGGTCAGCTACCACTGAAGGAAATTGCAGCTAAAACCTCATTACTTTCCCCAAATGGAACAACGAGTAGGCACTAAAGACCAGTATAAAAACTTTCATAACATTTCCTTTGGTTGGTAAAGATTACTGGAAGGGTCACACTCTCTCTAGTCTCTCTTATATCCTTAATTTTTTGTGGCAGATTCTTACTTCCTAGAGGTTCTCTCATGTCCAGAGAATTCTTGCTTTTCCTGAAACAAAGCTTCAAGACTATTTTATGCCATTTCAGCAATAAAAAACACCTGTAAAACTTTTCCCTAAGTAAGTGGAAATATGATTAATGAATATTGATTTATTTCCTATTTTTTGAGGACCAAAATACAGTTCACATCATTTCAAGACACAAGGGGCCAGTTCTGCCATCAGATTGACATCTAATATCCATCTCAGCTCACCAGACTGAAACCCTGAACCAGGGTTCACAAGGCTGTTAGATCAGTCAGGTGGACTCCATTTCTAGCAAAATGTCTTTAATAATCCCAGTATATTGTAGAACACAAAACTATTCAGTTCTGTTCTCTAACTTTCCAACACAGTATTAGTATTTGCTATACATCAATGTCTTTGCCAAATATACCTCTAAATGTCAAAAATACACGTTTTTCCTCACAGGGGTGTGAGTCCTTATATGCATTTACCTTTTAGAAAATTTTGTTTTCATCAAAGACACTGAAGATGAAAGGGTCTATAACAGAACAGACAAAACATGCAAGAGATGTTTAGGCATCAATTCTATAGGGATAATATTGATCAGAACTGCATCACTGAATTATTCATGCTACTCCACAAGAGGACATCTGTTGTTCCTGCTCAGGTTTTTCTATTTTGTTGTTCCTTTGAAGTAGTGGAAGACAAGAGATTAACCCTACACTGTGTTTGACTGCCTCTAATTCTATCCTAGAGATTTCACTAGAAGTTTACAAAAGAAGTTATTTCTTTACCAGACACTTTATCTCCAAGATCTAATTTTTGATGTCTTCCTTGCTTATTTTTTTTCTTGTAGGCATGAGATAGATGCAACATTATCAGTCCAATGGTTAGTTAGCAAACCAGTGACAGAGCGCTGAACAACATAATTACATAACAAAGGTAAGCATGTCTCTTAAATAGGCTTTCCCTTAAATGCACAAGATGACTGCAAATTAACATAATTCTGTGCAGCTGTGCTTTATGAGACATAATAGCACCTGCAAAGTTTTCAAGATGGCAGGAGGCACTAACATATCAGTGCTGAGTCCTAAATAGCATGTCAAGACACAATTAATGATGCCCCTGTCTCTGACACAGCATTGAGCTGACATGCATGTGCTTTCAAATCCTGAAATAATAGAATGGTAGGAGTCCATCCATGTCCATAAATGTCACACGACTTGTAACTGTATTTCTGAATTGGTCATTTAGAGAGACATGAACTTAATGCTTGAAAAGCATCTCACACTGAAACATCTTAAAGTTAAGCACTAAAACATTAAACAGTTAAACATTTAAAAAAGACTACTTTTAACAAATGCCAAATTTTAAACCAGTTTTCCAAGTCTATAGTATGCATAAAACAGTGAAACCATTTTAGATGTCTTATATTAAGAAATTTGTGTATAATGCAAGACTCCAGAATCACGACATATAGAAAAACATTAAATATTTATAAATACTGGAACTACAAAAAGATGATTTCCCCTACATCTAAACTCAGCCCACATCCATTTTGAGCTATACTGTAACCTACATACATATAGATGCAGTTTAAGCTTAGTTTAAGAAGTGCAAACACAATATCCATATTTGACTAGCAAGAATCACTATCACATACACTATTTCTAGTCATGTAAAATAAACAATGCTCCCTCTTTTGAAGCATTGTTAGGGATACCAGAAAATGGAAGACACACTTGTAAAGCTTTGTTACACAGATTTTAGAAGAATGATGTATATTTATGTCTAATGCTATATAAACTCACTAAGTCTGAAATAAAGCATAAACATGAATTCTAAATATTCAGATTTTCAGAGCTTCAGAATACTATGACTTTAAAAACGTTCATATAAACCATTACATTTGTAGATAATGAAAATGTTTTTACTACCTGCATACTTAATGGCAAAGAAAATTAAAAAGAACAAAAACCCCCAAAGCTACACTTGAACATAAAAATAAGCTGAGGTTAGTATGAACAGAATACAAGGTAATAAGATCAAACAAAGAAAATAACCATGCAGAAAAATAGCTGAATAGACCTACGCTATAGCAGTGAACATAAGAGACGTAGCAGTCAAGTCTTGATTCCCCAGTGTTATTCATCTTCACAGAGCCCATATTCTAACACTGAAGCTGAGAGCACTGCTCTACAGCTACACAAAAGCTCTGTGCTTTTGGTCAAACCCAGACTCCCTTCAAGCTAAGCCTTTCTGGGAACACTATATGAACATGGGAGCACAATTAAATTGAACTTGAGCAACATATTAACCCCTCAGCTGATGCATGCTAGAGAGGGTTAATTCTTTTTTCTTTTACTGTTTACTGCAGGGTTGATACCGCTTATGAAATTTGCAGAGAGGAGAAAAACATAATTAGTTTAATCTGAAACATGTTCCCAAAATCAAGTTCAGGTCAATAAATCAGTGCTTTTGTGTACTTCTAATGTGAAGGGAAATACCCTTTAACTTTTATTTGTATTTATTAACAAAGAGAGTTAAATGTAAATAAATGCGAAATATAGACGCAAGCTTTACATAGTTTACAGTAAGTGTTTTCCTTAGGAAAAATAGCGTTGAATTCATTCATTCAAAGTACTAGATGAAAGTAATTAAACTTGTTCGTGCTTCACTTAACATTTATTTTACTAGCAATGTGACTGCTGTTTGGATCAATATAAATTTCCATCCCTATAAAAAGACACCCTCTAAACTACTTTGTCAAATATAACTTTGTTCTGATTTTATCCAGAAAATATATTTGTTTGCACTGTGTAAGGCACTGTGAGCCCTAAGGAATTTTTTTCTCATATCCTGGAAGCATGTATAATGCCACAAAATGGCAGTGGATAGCTAACACCAATGGGTCAGCTGTCATTTTGGAACCACCTGCTTTTCTTTCCTTTACAAGGAGTGAAAACCCTTGGGTCTGCTAAGACAAACTGCTATAGTTCCAAGGGATACTGTTATTTTATTTCTGAAGATGTTTTCAGTGCCAACATGCAAGTTTGGACAAACTACTGTTGTTTATAATTTGAAGTGTCCTTTTCTGAGGGAGGAAGAATTTGAAAGTTCACGGCAAAGAGACTTTACTTAATAGCCTGAACAGATAATACCCCAATCACTGGAGACACACTTCACTTTCTAGACTGCTTCCTCTTCTCTGACTACATGTACTCAAACAGCAGCCTGTGTTAGACTAAAAGCAAATGCTGCATCCTTGAGGAAAACCTGAACTCTACAGAATAAAAATCACCCTGAATGCAAGTATCCTGGAGTAAGAAGAATTCCTGCCTGCTGCATGCTCTGCCATTCACAAAACAAACCTAGTTTTGCAAGGAGCTCTGTTCTAATTTGCTGACTCAGCCCAAACTTTATTGTTCTTTTCTCAACCACAGAATCAGAAGAAACTGTTTTCTTTATTCCAGTTAGATCAAGGTTCTGGCCCCCAAATGGTGAGGGGGCTGCCAGTGACATTCTCTTGACACAGTATAGAAGTTTTGGTCTCATGCAACCAAATTCAGGCAAAAGAATAAGCTTCACAGATTGATAGGTTCAAACGCCTAAAGTCTTAACGACAAAAAAAAAAAAAAAAAAGTAGCATTCTGTATTTATTCTATTATTAATTCAGAAGTTGCTGGGTTTGCAGCATCGACACTGTCCCCTGAGGAACAAATACAGCCACTCCTCACACTACCATGCCTGGTAGAGGCTGGTCAAATGCTAGACACGACACGGTTGAATGAAATCTCTTGCAGAAGTAAATGTCAGCCACCCACCACTATCAATTTTCCTTTTCTTTCTCTAGTTCAGCGTGTTACACTACCATTATTACACTGCTGGAGAGCCACCTGCATAGTGAAAGAGGCATTTCTAAGAAATATCAAATTAAGAACTAAGTATCACTACCTTGCACAGAGAGAGAAATGAGGCTAAAGAGAAACGGATGGGGAAGAGGAAGTAATTTTTACTACAGGTGTTTTTAAGGCTCTGTTAGTTTTCCTGTTAAAGAATTCTGCAAAGTTCTTCTTAAAATCTGTCTTTCACTTCCCTCTCAACTATTTCCAATCTTTTTATCTCTTGCATTCCCCATAATTTTTTCTTCTTTTGTGATACGCAAATATAGTTTATACTGTTCTGACAAACCATGTGCTCACACATCAGTAAGAATTGTGATGAATCTTTCTCTGACTATTGCATCACTTATAATTATGGTGACTTGGAACAGAATGTATGCCAGAGCAGCTAGCAGAGACCTTCTTAGGAAAGAGGAATGAAACATATTACCCACTTAAAACAGCAAAGGTCATTCTCCTAGATCTAAGTATAAACCAGCAAGACCTTTAACAAAGAGTCGCTGACTCAGGTTAACACATTTCTCCCCTTTTAGGAAAGGATTTTCACAACATATTCCTAAATTTTGGCATCAGAATAAAAAGCTATGAGAAACACTGAATATCTTCATCGTCAGTATGAATCTACTCAGCACTAACTGAAATTCAGAAAGTCCCAATCCAACAAAAATGGTGCAGGGTATGATGTCTGGAATTATTTGAGGACAGCTTTCCTTTGCCTGATTCAAAGTTCATAATACAAAGTGTATCACTAGACAGAAGTTTTCACAATATACTCCTTAGATCACATGAACTTAATGGACTGCTTGCTGCAGGCCCATTGAGACATAGGTGCCCAAATCTATTGTTCTGTTTTCCATCTGATAGCTTGTTTTAAGAGACAGACAGAGGTATGTGACATTAATGTAGAATGATATTATTGCTTCCTATGGAAGAAATTGGTGAATGTGAAGTTCAAAATTTGCAAGTATTTAAAAAATACTGATAGGAAGATATTTCACCAGTGATCATAAGTAGAAAAGAAAAAGAACAATGAAAATGAAGAAGAGAAATGGTACCATATAAAAATCTCTTAGGTAATGCATATTAGGAAGTTTTCCAAGAACTGGCTAATAGTATTGTAGGAACACAAGAAATTAAACAGTTGAAGTAAAACAAAGGGTGGAAATGATAGCTCAGAACTTCATTTATCTGATTTTACATCAGCAACTTTAGATTGTGATGTATCAGCTAGACTTGCTAATAAATTTTATAACCATTGCTACCATGTGAGTAATCCAGAGAGAATAACATTTTGCACTTACCTTGTTTTAGACAGAATAGCAGGATTATGTTTTACTTTTCTGATGAATAAGGGCCAAAAGTGTTCCAGCTAAATAAAATCCTGGCAGCACTGCACAATCATCAATATTCATCTACCTGCTATTTCAAGTAAGCTCACAAAATGGTTAGTTAAAAATGTAAAAACAAAATCACCTGCAGAGCAATCGTGGTATTCTTCGCAGGATATTTCCCCACCAGTCCTTGTTCTTTGCGTTTCTTGAATTTCCTAAAGTAGTCCTGTATCAGGAAGGTGGCATAGAACTTCCCCACGGTTACCTCATCATCTAAATGAACAGACCAGACAGATCTCTCCCAAGTCAGCGCATTTATCAATAGCCTATACACTTATATGTGATTTGGAGGGAAAAATGTGATGGGTGCAAGACGTACTGGGCTTTCAGCTTACAACCATGGAACCTATAACTAGCTTAAAAACGATGTTTTACCAAGCCGTTTAGGCTCAGTCAGTTAAGCAAACTCATCCTTTATAAAGAAGAAAAATAAAATACTTCACCAAGTCTCATGTAGTTCTAAGTAAGTCTGTAAGTTTCTAACAAACCATAAGCATGTTTGTATAGGCATAGAAGCTAAAAGACAGTCTTTAGTTCCCTTGGAATAAATGGATTAAAGTAAAAGTTTCCATGACTCACATACACTATGTTTCATAAGAGAGGCCCTATCTAAAATTAAAAAAAGTTCTGCTCATAACATCTCTTTTTTTCACTGTTGAACCAAATTTGTGCAGTCAGTGTATCAACAGCACTGTTTTGATTGCATAAGGACTTTGGCATCTTTACATCCTGCTTAGCTATGCACATTTTTTTATTCATGTCATGCGCTCACTGTAGTACCTGAGCATCTTCCAGTTTGAATTTTATTTATGTCCCACATGTTCATGTTGGGCTGTATCTTCTGCTATCTTATTGTCACACAAGACATATTCTAGACTCTGAGGCAATCCCACAGAGGTTACAATTTCACATATTTACTATGAGGCTCTTGTTTATGTGAAGATGTGGTCCTTAGTCACCTTCTAGATAGGTGATGATAATAAATATGAAATGACATTGTGATTTCCCACATTATTGTATCAGCTCTGCAATGCTGACAGGAATTACACTAACTTCCAGCAGTTAATTTAGTAAAATTCAAAAGATAGGCAAGCAGCAAGTGCAGTAAAACCTCACATTTTTACAGGGTCACTGTTGTGAACAAAATCCAGATTTCAAAGTTTTCAGAGTTCAAGGCAGGTAACTTACAAGGATGATGAAATCACCTGATGCACAGCGTGTTAAGAATGTGTGTGCCTGAGTCCCATTGAATCATTCAGCTGTGCAAGTTTCATCTATTGATGAGTAATGCTTGCCAGAAAACTAGGAATAGTTTTCCTTTCAAAAACATTGCTTTTGTTTCCACACACCTTTTTCCCCGCAGTTCTCTGACATGAAGTTAGCTATTTTCCTTTCTGCTGCGTTGCCTAGTCTCTGAATTTTTTTCAGAATTTTGAGATAGTTATTTGCAACATGGTTACTAGTTGGCTACACACCTTTGTTAGAAAATACAGATTTCTTTTAGTTTATGCCATTTGTTTTCTCCATATTTTAATTCACTAATGGAGCTTCAGGATAGACTTGAGTTTGGGTTTTCATTTTGTTGTGTGTTAGGATCTTTTTATATATGGAGAAATTCTGTTAAGCAAGCTTCTTCTCTAATTGATTGCCAAGCAAATTCTCTAATCAATTGTCATATACTGTGATATCATATATCACAGTATACATTAACATTTGATTAAAAGTCTCCTGTGTCTTTGTTTTATCAAGAATAATGTCCCAATGTATCTCACTAATGATCGTATTTCTAATAGTATTTTAACCTGTAATATGACAGCTTTTGCTAATTTAATTAACTTCCTTTTGTGACTTGCTTCACGTCTATAAAAAGGATGGGGAAATCCAATCCATGTACAATACTGTTACAACTCATTTTTACCTCTGTGATAAAATTAGTCTCAAAATGAATCCTCTACTGTTCGAAATAAGGCCCTCTGATTATAATGCTTGAAATGGGCTGCAGGCTTTAACTTTAGTGAAAATGCACCTGGGATGTGTTTACCCAGTGTGTTATTTGACTTTCAATCTATCAAAGCAAAAATAATGACAATAATTGCTTTAAAATATGTTGGCTGGGAGACCAGTCTGTTAACAGTAAATAGCCTGCTCTGCCAAACACTGACATCTCTTCAAAGCTCCAAGTCCCCCCAGTTCCTGGTAGGAAATAGCAGGAACTCCACTGCTCACAAGAACAGCTCACCAGTCTACCGATACCAACTCAGCAGCAAAAAGCTTTTTAATTCTATGATTCTATGATTAATTGACTCCACAAATCCAATTTCTATACTTCTGGTGAATATTTGCTTTGATGTTTATCTGTAATCTCCCTTGGCAGCTCCTCATGAGATCAGTAGTACTTCGTATTAGGAAGATATCACTTATAAAGCATCTAACCTAAACTTGCCTTCCTTAATTTAGCTGAATCCACTGATTTGCAACGTAGCCTTGGTCAAACTCCCCAGATAAGCCTTTCCCCATCCTTTCTACTATTTCCTTTCACGTATTTGAAAAGAACTTTTAAGGAAGTGAGATAGCAAATGGCTCCTAGAAAGAACAAGCACATAGAAGTGACAGACTTGATATAACATATACTACTATGGGTGGTTGCACTTAGAGCATGTTTCAAGTCAGGCTATGACATTGCATGACTACTGACTGTACCTGAGATGACAATACCTGTGAAATTTCAGCACGCAGAAATGAAAGGCCCTTATTGACCACTCTGGACCAACTTTTTATAAGCATATTAGATGAATGCATTATCAGTTTGCTGAAATGGGCATGCCAAGCCTGCATGTACAAACAAGGTGCATGTCTCCTTCACAGGCACAGTCAGTTGTACTGCAGACACGTGCACACAAGAACTGAAGCCTGGCCAAGGGGAGCCATCCTTGACTTTGGTTTTTTTTTTGAGTAACACATATAGCCAGATAAGGACAGGTATAGGGAGACAGCTAAGCATAACTGACCACAGAATAGACAAATCTATAATTACAATTAGCAACAGCAAAAGGAATCAATTCAGTAGGAAGTGTTTGGAAGGAGGCAAAAAGTTTTATGCAGGATTAAACGGGCTTGCCATGGAGACTGGGAAGTTTAGAGAATACAGGTGAATCTTTAGTGAGGTGGATGTATTTCTTTTCCTCTGTAGTCTCCTAAGAATGTTAACTCATTCATACATTTAGGCATGTTACTGACATATTATGCTTTTGCAAAGCAGTTTCATTTTTTTCTGTACTGAAAATGTGCTGCTAACTATAAACAGTTTAATTAAATTCTAGTAATGAGTTTTTTAACCAGTACCAACACCTAACTGCCCATTTCTAGTGCATCTATTTATAATTCAGGAAAAGAATGCTATGCTGATTGTTTTTATTCTGCTCTGCAAATAATTGTTCTGATCATGTTCTGGAGGCATGGTCAAGAGCAGATGAAGGATCTAGTATTCAGTAATACCAGCAAAAGTAATACTGGAGTAAAACATTATAAACTAGACCACTCAATACTTTTCAGTGCAAGCAATTTTAACATACTGAATTTGGATGCTTTGTTCATTTATATTGAAGAGAATTTTATTTCTTAGATCAGTCGTCACTGGTGTTATTTTATGTCGAATTTTCTACTGAATATTAAACATCAATAGCAATTTCTGCTGTACATTAAACTATTTTACACTCCTATGGCATAGGAATGTAAAATAGCTGCTTTCCTTTTTTCTAGATAAGTTACAATATTTTCAATTTTCAGGTAAGTCATAACAAGGTTTCCAGAGAAACAAACCAAACTGAAATCAAGAATTCATGCATCTTCAGGACTTCCCAACATATTCTTATTTATACTGGGTTGTGGAAGCCATACTGTTTTCTATTCATTAAGCAGTGATCCAGGTTTTCAGCCTTCTAGCTACACTGAAGAGCTACATTTGCAGAATAAATATTAGCAATGAATTTTAGTATAGCTGAAAATAAATATACAGCTTATATTCAGCAATGAAATGAAGCTGAAATCAGTGAGTTACTACGTAAGATTAGTTCTGAGAATGTGATCTTTATAGATTCTTTTTCAGATTGCTTTAGGCAGGCACAGCTCGCTATTCTGAAGCATGCATCTCTATTTCAATAAAAAAATGTAGGGGAATAAAGTTGGCAAGAGGCAACACTAATTCCATGCCACCACCCTAAAACAGAATTGCTTCAGAATATTCGGAAAGACTCATAGTTGAAAGGAACAGAGGCTGCAGAAAAAGCTCAAGCACATAGTTACAACAATAACAAAGCAGTTCATCTATGCCATGCAAGCACTTAGGTGTAAGGCTAAAAACAACAGAGTAGAACACAAAGAGTTGTTTTAAATGTGCAGTATCAGTTCCCCTTTGGATAGTCAAATTTGCTAGACTTTTGCTTTGTCCCCACCATGATCTGGCAGCCATCACACCAATAGCAAGTCGCTGTTGGCCACTCTTGGCTAGTGGCTCCAGCAACAAAGCTAATGCTGCTCCTCGGGTCATGCTGAACAGCAGGACAGCCAGCATGCTCCTCCTCCCCTAGAGACTGAGAGCATCACCTTCAGAAAGGTACCAGCCTCTACCATCATTGGACCTGGGATCTTGAGTCTGCTTCCAAACCTGAGTCTGATCAGTCTTAAAAGCTGCCATAACACTATAAAAGTACAATAAACTACAAGAGATTACAATGGACCTGTGTAGTGGATGTCTAGGTAAGTCTATCTTGGGTGTGGGCAACAGTGCAACAGATTCTGCACCTTTAAAACTTGAAAAAGCAAGTAAAACCAATCACCTAAGCCTATACTACAGCATGTTAATAAAAATGTATCTATTGAAAAAGGCTAAATATATATATATAAGAATATATATATTTAAAAAGAGAGATATAACAAATATTTGACATGTCATTTTATAGCTAGTAGAAACAGCCAATATACGTGCCTCATAGTTCTTGCAAATGGATTGGTGTCATTAGAATTTAGATATCTCTTTACACAGGCCATATTCTCAGTCATACTGGCATAAATCTGAACCATTCTCATTATCTGTTGATTATGGAACTGTTCTGGTTTAAACTAATGTAACTGAGATAATTTGTTAATTTAGAAAAAAACCCCGTTTTTTAGAAGGCAATTTATTTTTTTGTTTTCTCCAAGATTTATTCAATATATAGAAGGATATAAGCTATAATGTAGTGCACATTGTCAAGCTTAAATAGTACAAAAAAATGTTATTTTTGCTCAATGCATTAAAATCAAACTAAGTTTAGTTTATTTTGCTGAATGATTTGAAATCAAGACTAGATTTAGATCTAATAAGGCATTTTTCTTCAAGCAAGAAAAGAAGCATAACATTTTCCTCTCTTTCTTTTTGATCTAAGGAAGTTGTATTTATCTGTCTTATATGTGTTATCTGCTTTATTATTATTGTTGTTGTCCTTTAATGACATTATAATTGCAAAGTTCAGTAATTTTATTTCTTGGGTTCCTAACAATCTAGAAAGACCAACAGAGAATAACATATTGCAATATTTATCAGACTGACCGCCAGCTGGAGGGACCACTTGGTCAAGTAATTTCATGCTTGTTTTCTTCCATATTTTCTTTATAACTGCTCTAAGTTCTTCATTTGCTTGCTCTAGGTTACCTGTGGTAATGAAATAGAAAAATGGAGGATGGCAATTCTATGAATCACATTCTGCAATGCTGCAATGAATGATCCTTTGGGTATTAATTAGCTGTATACAAAAAAAGACTGTAATAGACATCCTTTGCAGCAAGCCTAAGCTACATGAAGTACCAAATAACAATACTACAATAACCAAAGATAAGAAAGGGTGTAAGACAGTGAGCTCCTGGGGATTTCAAATCCATCTCTGGAGTACTGCAGAGGTCAGCTGTAATTTACAGATCTTGCCTCCACTCTGTCACTGCTTAATGCCTCGTGCTTAAATTGTGTAGAAAGTGGTGACTTGCTCTTTACAAGCCGCTTCTTTCCTGATCCAAAGCTGAGCCTTTATTTGTTTAATCAGAGTAATTACTCAGTTGTACAGGCTTGAATATTCAGGCAACTGACTACTGAGCAGTTTTTAATCTCTTGCAGTGCTCACCTAAACCACAGTGATGGCTGAGGGGGCTTAATGTAATCAGCTTGTTATTAGCAGTGGAGCTCAGATTCTGCTGAGAATAGCAGAAGACACAGAACAGAAAGTAATAAAATATGGTAAAATAAGAATGAATGAAAATAGAAACTTCTTTGAAATATACCACTGGTTTTTAAAACTTTTCTCCCCTTGATGCTAATGACAGAAATCCACTCAACCCAGTCAGACGTGGCCTTGATCAAATGGGAAGTTGCTTTCAAGTGTGCAAAAATGGAAGTTACACTAATGTGGGATCCAAGGTACCAAGTTAAGAGCAGTAAGGAAGGAGCATCTTGGTTGGACAGAAAGGGGAACTCATTCATTCATTCCCTGCAGTAGAACTCCTCTTATGCCACTGCTATACACTTTTATCTCACCAGATAAAAACATAAAATAATTTCTGAGATTACTTGGGCTCTGGCCTCATTATCCCCTTTCTTTCATTTTCTAGCAAATAATTCCTAGCAACATGAATACAATCCATGACCCAAAAGCAAACCACATCCAGTGACACTAAGATAGCCCTACTTATGCCAATGAAATAAATACAGTAAGTTGTAACTTTTCCTCATTGAACCATCTGACAAGCGCAGGAAAGTAATTGCAGCTAAGAACCTTACCTTCTGTTTTTATCTTTAGAGCAGTCCTAACCAAAGCAAATAAAGTAGCATTGAACATGACGGTTCCATCACTGTTTAGTGGCATATTCATAGCTACTAACCTCTGTAAATAAGAAAAGGAAAACAAATTTTGATGCGGTTTTATTTGAAAAAACTTCCTATAATGTTCATTTCTGAAAAGCTGATCTGTTCAAAGAACAATATTTGAGCAGCATAAAAATGGTATGTCTTCCAAAATCTCAGCCTTCCATCCTAGCTGTGTGTAATAACCACCCATATTGCTCCTTTCTGATATCAATCACATGCTTGCTCATATAAAAGCTAAAACTGACCAGTAGTTTTCATGAACTATTAGTTAATTTGCAAACACTGAAGCCCAGGCCTTGACTATGACTGTAAGTCACACTATGCAAGTATTAAGGAGTTATTTAAAAGCATGCACTCCAGCCACAGTCATGTTCCAGGTTTCCCATGGGCTCCACCAGCCTCATGCTCCCTGAAGAACAACAGCATCAGGTCTGTATAAGGTGGGTAATTTCTCAAGTAATTCTTCAGTGATGCTGTGCATCTCTTACACTACCTACACCGAATTAGTGTGAAAGGGACCCTCCTCTTTGGATTAGTCTATCTGAGCATCAGTGATCACCTTTTAGAGCAATATTGCTGAGACACTGTGTCAGAAGGACACTACTCAATCTATCAAAATCTTTTTCTAATGTCTGACTTGTTGTTTTTTTTTCTATTCTAGTTTAAAAGCATTACTCAATTGGATAATTTATCTTAACACATAGACAGATATAGGTTTGCTTTAAGTATGCCTTGTGGCATTCCATTTGATCCCAACATTTTGTACATCAACTTACCTATTTATAAAATAGATATAAAAGAAATCTGAATTATGGTGCTGTTGTAAAAATCCTTTATTAAAAGGCTTGATCTTATTCCTACTGAAATTGCTAAAACCACAATGTCCATACTTTTGAAGTCCTCAAACAACACTATAATTACTCATCTCCTTTGTATTGCTTTTCAACTTTTATATTAAGATGCAAGTTAACCCTCATCTAATTCACACATTGTGGCTGACAAATTCTATGCAATTTTAAATTCCCTCTAATTTTCAGTCTTCTCACTTGCTGCTACATTTTGTACTGCACAGGCTTAGTTTATCAACTTGCAGTCCCCATCCTTCGATCTTATTTCTATTTCATGTGCAGCAAATGTCTCATGAATGCAACTGTAAAAGTACTGTATCAAAACTTATTTGTTAATTAAAGGAAACAACCACCCTCTTCTCCCTGGGGCTGAAGAGAAATCAGATGTCTCTGGGTTGAAGTAGTCTTGATGTGACACTGGGTCACCAGAAATGCTGGGATGAGGTAATTCATATTTGTGACAATAATAGACTAATGACAGATTTACAAACCAACCCCTTTCATTTTGATGCTTTGTGAAGAATTTTACACTGGTTGTAATGACTCAAATGAGAGCACTGAAAGAAATTACATTAATTTTGCTGGTTTAAGTTAAGCCTACAAAAAACTCGGAAAACTTGAGAGTGAAGGAAACCTTGTGAGCAGAGGGGATTACCGTGCATGACACATATGGGGCAGAACTGAGTGAATGAATGAATTGTAAGAGAAATCTACAAAGAAAATAGGGTAAAACCTACCTTGCAGGCCACTCGGTGAGGGCATAATTTGCCAAAACCAAGTGGTGGCTGAATGCGTCTCAGTAATGTAACCACATCAAGATGCTTTATCCTTCCCCTAGAACCAACACGCACCAGTTACCAAACATACATCCATTCCCTCAAAATATATTATGTTCTGCTTTTATTGTTCTTACCAGGTGAATCTTATCAGAGAAATGATCTAACTTACTTTGCTTCAGGGTCATATTCTGACCATATCCTTTTGAACTCATCCAAATGATGGGGACCCAGAATAGACCAGTCACGTGTCAAATAATCAAAATTATCCATAATGACAGCCACAAATAAGTTTATAATCTAAAAAAGTAATTAAGAACAATCTGCCTTAATTATTTGGAAATTTTTAAAATATTCAATAAATAAAATAATTTCATATGGTAGCAGGTTAAGAATTCAAACAAATAAATTAATCTCATAAATTATGTTTGGTTTTTTTTTATTTAGCAAATATCATCAAATACCTCAGAAAATACTTGCTAAGCATTTAACTGACTAACTGGAAATCTATCAAGAAATGAAATTACAAGAATGTGAGTCTATCTTAGAGTACCTAGTCTTTGACATAGGTTGTAACATGGTTTTGTTTCTCTTCCTTGAATTGCCAGATCCCGCTACACTAAAGAATGGATCCAACACATGTATTCAACACAGCATAGATCTCAGGAAACAGCTTTTAATTAATTAATAGGATTCAGTGTCACAAAAACAAGACTTCTGCATATGTTTTCTTAACACAGAAGATGTTACAGAACAGCACAATGTGTGTGTTTATATCAGTTCACAGAATTCTCTTTGACCCCTCTCCTTTTTCAAGGAGAATGGTGAACAGAACAAATTAACCAGCTTTGACCAGACACCTGCAAAGAGGAAAAACACATTTCAAAGATTTAGAGAACATAATCCACTATGCCATGGATTAGGGAGAAAAGTTACTGCTCATGTTTCATGTGCCACAGTTTGAGCACACTTGTAGAGACATGAATCCAAATTCTGCTAAATTACTAGTAACTCAAAGGAACTGCAGCTTTATTATTAATGAATATTTAATAGTACTATTGAGAAATGCCTGAAATAATAGCTGACTGTTAACTTAGCTTTCAGATGTGCAACCAATCACTCCTGCATAATGTAGTCAGAAGAACATCTTGCACATGGGAATTTAGAATCATGGAATGGGTAGGGTCGGAAGGGACCTTCAAAGGTCTTCTAGTCCAGCCCCCCTGCAGAGAGTAGGGACACCTTCAACCACATCTAGTTGCTCAGAGACCCATCCAGCCTGACGTTGGATTCTTCCTGAGATGGGGAATCTACAGCCTCTTCAGGCAACCTGTTCCAGTGTTTTACCACCTTTACCATAAAAATCAGTATAAGATACATGATTTAGAAATGTGTTTGGAAAAATAGAACCTTGCAAATATACTTTAAATATGTGATTTTCAGTCATTCCCTGGACCTGCTAGTCTTTTAGCTCAAAAGAAAGTCAAAATACCAAAGCACATTTTTGTTAGTAAGTTGACTCACCAAAAACGCACAAAGCATGTAAAAACTGATAAAATAAATTATGGCAAAATTGCTTCCACATGTGTATTCTTCCCCTGGATTATAATCAGATTCTGGATCACAGCGTTTTCCAGGCAAACATGCCAACATGATTTCCTGCCAGGCTTCTCCAGTTGCACACCTTGACAAGGTCACAAAGATAAATTAAGATTAAAATGGATTAAAGATGTACTAATTAGTTAAATTCTGGCAAAATGCTTGGAGCTGTACAAGCACAAATCTGAAGGCAAATTGTGAACCTTTCAGAACAGGAAGTAATTTTAAAAATACAGAGCATGTGTCAGACAAGAACAGATCTGACACTGCAGACATACAAAGTAGATTAATGCATGATAAAGGCTTGTATGTAAAAATTAGAACACCAAACTGCAATTTACAGGTTAAATACTTATTGCAGTGGAGCTACTGTGTACGAAAGAAGTGTTGTGTATGAAAACCTATCATAAAAGTTGGAACTATGTATTTGTAAAATATAAATTGTCTTTTCCTCAGCATGGCTGAAGAAATGCTTGTCTCTAACTTCTGCTATTGCATTTTTTGCATAGTTGGGTAATGCCTGCATACAGACCCATGATTTCAAATACTGGCAAGATGGCTACATATTTATGACATTTTTGGCTGTGTTCATCACCTAGTTTCAAAGGTGAGAGTCTTTACATGCCTCAAGCGACTCATATCTCACTGGGTGATGCCCTTTGTCTCAGATCAGGAAACCAGGTTAGTACAATGCATAGAAGCCAAGCAGTTACAGAATCACAGGCAAGAGCACTTTCAAGGCTGTCACCTTTAGAGGCATCCTTGTTCCATGTCATTCCGTCTCCTTGCTCCAGGACATTTTGAAGCACTCCTGGCAAATGTTTACCCTCTCTCAAGCCCTCTAGTGACCGAGATTGCATAATCCCCCTACATAAAGATTTACCTACCTTTGCCATCAGAAAATTCTGCCTACTGTTTTTCTGATATTTCCCTTCTGCAAGTTACACCCTCCACTTCTTGTCTTCAGCAAATGTAAAGAATAGTTTATTTCTTTATCTTTGCAATAACCTTTTGCTTTTCAAACTATCATGCTAGCTGTGCTTCTAAAGAGTACACAGTAATGGCACAGTCTTTCTCATTTTTCCCAACACCTACACGGTGATATGAGGGTTGACTATGTTTAGGCTCTTCCTAAAGACAATTACACCACAAATGAGATGTTTCACAATAGCTGTAATGAGTTGAGGTCTGTATCACCCAATCAGAACCCCGCTGCGCCAATGACAACAGCATGCAGCTGTGGAGAGTATGTGCTTGTTATGCTAATCTGCTGCTCACTTGCAAAAACACTTTGAACAAACAGATGGTACAAAAGATAAAGGCATTTTTCACAGATCAATGAAATGGGATGCATTAAGTAAGAGCTAAGGTTTACTCACCTGAAAAGAAGCAGCACAGCTTGTGGGAAAGTCTGAAAATTGTTGTTTCTGTTTATTTGATTGTTGTCCCTCATGGCCACTTTTCCAAATACCTACAATAAAACAGGATTTGGACTTTCATCCTAGTGACCTATACTGTCAGAAGCTGTAGGCCTTGTAGTCTAAACTTGCTTCAGTATGTATTAAAAACACTTCCAGGAATAAACTCTCTTTACTCTCTTTAGATTTTTCCTGATAATTATGTAAATGCAGTAAATTTATTACATATACAAGATAATTCTTCATAATTTCTTTTGGTATCAATAAACAATTATAATACTAACACATATTCCCTTATTTCAGGTGAGAAAATATAATTTATTTTAAACTAGCACCTAAAGTCCTTTATTGATATTAAAGCCCTACTGCAATAAATATTGTAGTATACTACAATATATACAATATGTACAATATATACTTCAATTACATACTAGTAGTAAGAAATAATTGCTGTCCTGAAAATCTTGAATCTAAATAGAGAAAAAGAGATGCAAAGATGGGGTGAGGTGCCCCTGCCCATGGCAGGGGGTTTGGAACTAGACGATCTTAAAGTCCTTTCCAACCCTAACTATTCTATGATTCTATGAAACCAAAGCACAGAGAGTCTGAGCATCCTGTCTCAGCCAGAGACGGAAATAAGTTCAATTCTCTTGAGCAAACCGAGGTCCTATAAGGTCACACCAAGCTCTTCTCCTGCATCTTTTTGCATTTTCTGGCTACCAAAATCATAGCCAGACAGAGATTTTAAAGTTACTGTGAAAGCTCTGCCTTATGTATAGCACCACTATCAAAGGAAAGTTTCAATAAGCACCTTAGCCAACATGTCTCAGAGTAGCTAATGCTGTACTTTTATTTAATGCTAAAAAACTTTTACCATTACCTGCATTCCAATGACAGCATAGATGAAAAACAGCATGGCTATCAGAAGGGCAACGTAAGGCAGAGCCTAGAAACAGGACAGGTGCATTGTCTTTTAATAATTTCACACCATAGTTTCAATTTCCATTTACAAAAATAATTTCTCTGCACAATACAGGCTTTTCCAAGGTTTTTCTTCCTATGCAAGTGATTAAAATGTTACAACCTGACACTCTTAATATTCTGCTGCATACAATAAGCACAAGCTTCATTATATTTTAAATTATTTCTGCCAGCAATCCGGGGGGAAGAATCATCTTTAGCAGCTTTTAATTTTATTTTCATTACTGGTTTTGACAACACAAAGATACTTCCTTCTATACAGTTACAGAGTTCCATTAACTTCACATTCCTCAGCGTTTTCAGAAGCAAGGATTCAAATGTCTATTTGTAATACTTCTGGAATCAGTTTTATATTGAAAAATAGATTAAATTCTCCTTTGTAGTTATCTAATGAAATGAGTGGAAGTGTGAGACCTGTATGTGTCAAACCCATCCTGCCCCTTTTAGATATGACAAATATTTTTTTAAGAAGTACTGCAGAAATCTCATGGTAGCAGATAACATGAAATGACAAAGACAGACCCTTAGACTCACTGAACTAACTGGTGAAGTTTATCTAGACATTATTATGCAAACATATTTAAGCATCTCATTACTGATAGCAGAATTTAAAAAATGTTTTTTGCACTCTATAGGTTATTGCTTCATAACATTTGGTGTATTAATAGATGTAATTATAAAGCAAATTTAAATAAATTTTGCTAACCTGAAATGATTTAATAAATGTCCACAGTAAAGTTCTGATTCCTTCTCCTCTGCTAAGCAGCTTCACCAACCTCATCACGCGGAAGAGACGGAAAAAAGTGATGGAGATTCTAGCGCTGTCTTCAGAGTTCTGAAGAGCATCATGGAGAAGTCAAACCAGATACAAACTCAAACATGCAAGACTTCCAGAATAACAACATCAAATGCAAGGGTGGAAGAGGTAAGATTTGAAAATGTATCTTGAGGGCCTTTTCACCTTAATAAGCATGATATGAAAGGAAAAATTACATGCTAAAAACACAAGACCTGTAGAAATGCTTCACACATCACATGCATTTCCAAGTTTTCTGGTTTGTTAATGAGGATCATATTGGGTTTGTTTGTAGTAGACTTCAATAATACATTGACAATGAATGCAAACCACTGCATAACACCTTTGTAGTAAGACAGTTATGAAAAATACAGAAAAAAATCGGTGGAAAATAGACATGGTAAAAAGAATAAACTCAAGTAGAGGTAAAACCACTGGGGCCAGTTTACTATCTTACCCCAGACTCATCAGTTGTGACTGTTTCAGTTGGCTTTGGCTTTAAGAAATTAAGAACATTAAATATTAAAATCAAATAAAAGATTAAAAAAATCAGCTTAACCATAAACAGAAGGAGGACATTTTGCATTTCTAATTATAAATGAACATATTTCAATTCAATATACTGCCTGAACAAAACATTAATATTCTTATTAAAGCCCTCCCTTCAGCATTTCCTGTTGGCTGACTCATACTAAAACATTGTTGGCTGACTCATACTAAAATCTGCTAGTATAAAATATGTTTAAAAGACTCAGTGGAAAGTAAATACAAAATAAAATATATTCACCTATGTAAGCCAAACAAAATTAGCCATTGACTTCTACAGGTTGTATGAAATTCTAGCAGTAAGCCTAAGTAAACTCAAGAACAAAGCTGTGGGTTTAAACTAGCCTTCTGAGGTCCCTTTTCTCCTGTGCTCTTTTTGATGATTAATGACTTTGTCACTGAAATCTATGTTCAAGTAATTTTGTTTATATCACATCAGGAGCTCCCTTAAAGCAAAGTAATTCATCTGAGTTAATTCAGTGATGAACATTGGGTTTTGCAGTGCTTAACAAGGATGGATTTTTCACTCTGCCAAAGTGATAGACATTTTAGCAGAAGGACACGAAGACTGGCCATCCCACAGAGGTGCACATGGGAGGACAATACCTGGACTCTCTCACCATCTGTAAAGTACTCACACACCTGAGCTGACGTAACAGGATCAGGCATGGAGAAAGTGCTTCAGGATTTGATTGACCCTTTTGAACAGATGTGTACAACCCTCAGTAGCTATACAGAGGAAAAGGGCACACACCAGCCCCTTGTTCACAGGGCCAAACTCTCTGTGAAGAAACTCACTTCTCTCTTTACAAAGTCTGTCTGTCTCTGGAGAAACCGTCTCCATATCCGACATGGTCAAACACTTAGCAAACCAGCCAGCAAAGCTTAAAGGACCAACTGTCTATGCTTGTTTGTGTAGCTTCTTCCAAAACCGAGCAGAAGCATCTTTATTTATACCACTAGAACAAATGAGATTCTGGACATTAGATTCAAGTGATGGGTCTTACCCTCTTGCCTAAAATACCCTCATTTTAAAAAGGCACCTTTCAACAACTGCACATGTAGTGGCAATAACTATTATGCCTCCCCAGTGCTGCTTCCTACACACTGTGGATGCATCAGACACACTGCTTCAGCGAGTAAAATCTCAAGCATTGTTGTTACCTAAGATGAAACTCTGGGAGGAGGAAGGGAAAAGAGAGGAGCCAATTCTGCTGAAAATGCTGGCAGTATATTATACTACGGTCAAAAAAAATCACAAGTGTAGGTAGTAGTCTGTTGAAGTCAAATCTTTACCTGAATTTATTAAAATACTAATTGTTTTGTCTATTACATTTTTTTAAACATATGTAATATAAAGGTGTCAAATGGGTAAAATAAGATAAAAATAACTGCTCAGGTACATGCAATCTACATATGCACACACTGCTACCCTGCCAGGATATCAGTATTCCCTGAAATACAGAGGTTTAAACCTGAAGGATTGTTACTAAATTGATGCATTAAAGTTAATCAAACCCCAGGTCTCCTCATTAGATGTCAGTAAGCAGAGTATTTGTAAAATCAGCTGTAACATCTAACCTTTGTAAGCACTCACACAAAACACATAAGAAATATGCTGCCAATGAAAGACTGCTTCTGCATTAGAAACTCCCTGTGTTTTTCAACAATTTGAAATAAAGCCACCAAAATATAGATTCAGGAGAAATTCATAATCATAAACATCATTAATGCCAAAACATCACAAATCATGAAAATAAGCTTGCAAAGCTGTCTACCTGCATCACTTACAAACCTGTACTGGTGTGCACAAACCCACACTGTTATGGACTTTTTAGTACAGGAAAAAAATTATTTTTTTCACCAAAACTTTTAATGAAAAAGGGTTTCGTGATACCTTCTGCAGACGAAGTCTGATATTTCAGATTAATCTCTGGTGACTGACATGCTGAGCTTGATACTGTCTTAATCAGTGAGCAAATTACTTAATTAGCATTCAATATTTTGTATCATCAAAAACTAAAATGAAGCATTTGACAGATACAGAACAGATTAAATTACAGTATCATCACTAACTGACACTCCCGCTAGCTTTTACAGGAAAAGGACTGGGCCCCAAATAAGCTAGGAAAGAATGGAAAAAGGATACTTTAGGCCTACAGATTTTTATTTAACTGCTTTCCAAAAGAAAGAAATAATGAGTCTGCATTATGACTTGGTTATGAAAATCCCTCACAAAAGATTTTTTTTCTACATGTACCTATCATAGTAACTGCTTAATTCTCACTTTTGAAAATGGAGCCAGAGATCAGATTACCAAAACTACGTGAACAGCTCTGCTGTAGATGCTCGGGAATGATGAGGGCACAATCCCTCAAGTTTGGGGTTTTTTTTGTCTCAATGGCACTGGATGCATTTGAGTAGGCACATTTGCATATGCAGGGGACTCTCTAACACACTTCTCTCTTCAATCGCTCTTTCTCAGCTGCTTTGCACCAAGCAGTCCTGTTTGCCTGTTTCTGATGGTTGATCTGCTGCTGCTGGGGGGTGTTAAGATGTCATATGGGAGGGATTAGAAATTACAGACACTGGAAAGAGAGGCCAGGAATGAAAAAACCCTATTCACATAAGTCAATTGTACAAAAATACCAAGGTGCAGATAGATGCTAGAGACAATGAAACGAACGATAGCAGAGGATTTTTTTCTACTGGACCTGAAAATATTCAGATTTTGCCCATCATTGGCCAAGTATTTTGGGTACTGGCATTTGAAAGTCAATATGTTTAACTTTTTGCCCTCTCTGGCATTTCTCTCTGACAATACAGCAGGTTGGTCTATATTATTAATACTAATTATAATGAAGCTAGTATAGTGGTATACCACAAAGAAAACATTACTCAGACTTTTTTTACAAAGGAAATGCTCATCTAAGGGACAAAGTTAATGTTTATGTGTGTCCCTCCAACATGAAGATCTGGGAAACTAAGACTAACACAATCTTCAGTAACAATAACAGACAAACAGCAACAGAGAAATGTCTGCTTCCTACAGATAAGGAAAAAAACTAACTACCCAAATACATCATCTTATTTGCAACTTCAGTAATATTACTTGAGCTATACCCATATAAGTAGGTGGCACATTATGTATATGTAGGAACTGAGGGAGCGGGCAGGTTGAGCAGAGAGTATCTCTTTGGATGGTGGTTGGTGACAATGCAAACAAAAATATTTCCTGCAGTCAGGCAATCTGCTAAACCTCCTCTTTCCCCTCACCTTCCACCAGTCATTCCAACACTCCCTGTGTCCCAGATGCTTTTGGTCCTTATCATGATTTTTTTTGTTCCCCCCCGCCACCCCGTGGGACTATGTGATTCTCAAGATGACAGATGTGCTTCTGGGATCCCTGCTAGAAGTCTGGTAATAGGCACAGCTAGAACAAGTGAACAGCATCTGCTGTCACTGCTTGGCTAATGGATGCACTGCAATGAGGTAAACGAGGACAGAGACTGGCTTAATTATTCTATCTTTTCTGCCAGCTACGTGCAGCTATGCTGAGAGCCTAGTTCAGCAAAGCACTTTAGAACTGTGTAATTTTAACCCAATTCTTAGATACCCCAAATAGGTGGTAACATATGATTTTTCTTTTTTTCTTAATCAAAGCTCAACACAGCAACTTTCTTCCCCAAACAATCCCAACCCTCAGAAAAGATTAACCGGTGATCAACCTAAATTTCTGACTCACTGATTGAGATGCTTGCAACCTGCTACCAATTTTGGTCAAGTGTTTATTGCTGCTTATGAAAACTTTAGCACATTTCCTGAACAGTAACTCCTCATCATGCTCTGCATATTGCAACAGAAATTCAAAATAAACATCCTAACCGAAAAAGCTTCAATGTCAAAACTGTGAACCGTGTGGAACAGATTGCATCATGCATTGGAAGCAAACTGTAGCTCTGTGTTTAAGAAAAAATAAACATGGTGAAAACCAGTGGGTATTAGTATTCAGTGTTGGTCAAATGCTTTTTTTTTTTTTTTTTTTTACAGATAGTGCCAAAGGGTATGAGTGTATGCCAAAACAAATGGACACATAGTGATGATTATAAATATAGAAGTAAACATCTGAATAACAAATAAATATGATGACAATAACATATATAAGAAAGCATTCAGGTTGCCAAAATATCTTCAGAAATGTGCAGCATATGTGTGTCTGTATGCATGTATGTGATTTGTCCAGAGAATAATTACTGGAATTCGAATCTGCTAGCAAGTGATTTTCTTCACAGTCTTATCATGCTCTCTCTAGTCCCCTGTTCAGCATGAACCAAACGTCCATATACATAATTTAGTAAAAATTTTGAGTCAATGTGAAGAACGCCAGAGTAGATAAAGTATCTTTTCCCCTGTAAAAGATGTATTTAAAACTCTAAGTCCATAATTAACATGTTGATAGTATAGGGGGTTATTATAACTAACAATAACAATAAATATATGAAATAAAGTAAAAAACCAGTATTATCACCTTCATTAAATCAGCTCAGAAATGCACTTCTACTTCCAAATTAGATATTGCAACAGTAGCTTTGACATTGCAATAAGTCTTCATACTAAGAAAGCAAAGCCATGTGAGAATGTATTTTTCTGATGTACCATTAAGCCTAGAGATATATCTGAAAAGTCTACAAAATATATTAACAGTATTCAAAAATATCAAGTTCTAACATAGGATACTGCTGAATAAAGGGGGATTCAAACCGAATTGCAATGCTTTGGTTCAAAATTGTAATCCAGAATCTTACAGGAGGTAGATAAGAGGCTTTTAAACCACTCCCCTGCACAAGCAAGGTCAACTGTCCCACGAGTTCCTGGGTGAGTGGGCAACTACGTGAAAATATGCACCAGCCCTCCCAGTACAGACTCCACCAGCAGCCTAGCAATGAAAAAGAGCGTCCCATGGTTCATAAGTCAACAAGGCACTGCCTAGTGCTGAAATGGTAATAACAGCACTCCTCCTTGCCGAATGGCAGAACATCTGGTTGTGGTTTTGAAAGAGACTTTTTTTTAGTGTATGACATTGCTACATTAGTTAAGTGTTGTAAGCATTGAATAAGCCTCATGTGTTTACGGTGGTGATTCAAGACAAATAGGTTTGCCTGAGAGGCTCAGGAGGAAGGTATCAATGCTGCTCCTTTATGCTCAATTTCAGCAGAGAACTTGAATTTTACTTAAATTCAAGCATGAATTTAAACCTATGGGAACTGCATTAAACATTTGCAGAATAGAAGAGGAAAGTGAACTCTCCATTATTTTCTTGACATTTTGGCAGCACATGAATGGTAAAAGAAATTTAAATATAATAGGTGAATTAAAACCTTCGTAACTACTACTATATAACCATGTGATCATGCCTTTAAGTCATCAAGTGTTGGTCATCCAAATGGTTTGTAAGATGACAAAGAAGATAATTTCTATACAGTCAGACCATATTGAAACCTGTCATTTCCATTTAAGAACTTAAACACTTATTCAGAATTTATTTACAATTTATTTCTCTCTCATTGTCTTAAGTTATATATGTCCATCTCCCAGAATGGACTGACCATATCTTGTGTCTCACAATCACTGTTCTGCTTTTTTAATTGGAAAGGAACCATTTTTATGACCACACGAGATCTTGCATGTCATGTGAAACTTCTGGAAAACAAAAGGTCACAAAACCCAAAAGTAATTATATAGGTTTTAGTAGTGCTTTTAATTTTTCTTGTTGCTGTACCATATATATATGTATTTACTTATATATACTTGCCTCTAAAAATTTCTAAAAATAAAATGAACATGAAAACCAATTAGGTTCATAAAAGAAGTTAAAGAAAGGGATATTAAATGACAGGGTAAATTAAAGAAACAATCATAGAAAATAGTGTATTGCCAAAATATATGTTGCTCTGAGCTGATTAATTTCTGGAGTTGGTCACTGATCCAGTCCTTGAGGCTGCTGAGCAGTCCTGTAAATCACTGAGCACATTAAACACTGATTGCCACAGGCACCAAAAATATTCAAAACACAAAATTTCCAGGCTTATATGTGAATGGGAGGTTACTGGATCAGAAGAATCAGCCTCAGGGCACCATACACATTATTATAAAATGTTAAAAAACAATAAAAGGAACAACAAAATAATGAGATGGCATATGACTTCCATAATGTAATACTGAAATCAAGGTGATATGTAACTAGAAAGTCCAACCCACTCTTTTGAAAAAAATGGGTAAGATACAAACATGCCACGTACTAGAACTTGACGGCTTTTGGAATTAGCCTAAATGCACACAGTTAGGCTATCAGAATGATGCTGAGTTGTTTCCACAGCATGAGGCAATTATATATGCAAACCTTTAAGAATGTTTAGTTCATCTTGAGTACATTATTTTATGTATTCACATTCTTTCAAGTCTTCTTTTACACTGATCAATTAAGGTGGCTGTACTCGTGCAGTTACAACTGCAACAAGGTCTGATGTCACAGTACTGCTAGCAATTTACAGTGTTTCAGATCACCCCTCAAGCAAGGCTGAGCTTCCTCAGTTTAAGACATTTCTATAGTGGGGAATTTTCACACATGCTATTTCAATCATGCTTGAAAGCCCACTGAAAACAAAGTCTTGCTAGCATCTTAGCAGAACTGCAGATTTTCCAGGATCACTATCAGTGTTAGGTAAAAGGTACAGGTAAAATGGCACAATTCAGAATGCCAAAAAATATTACAAAAAAGATTCTAAAATCCTGCATTTGAATTACAGAAATTTACACAAACTAATGAAGTAGGAATAATTCAGTACAATCAAAACAGTAAAAGAAAAATCTAAGAAATTTCCCTGGACACTCAGAAGTATTCACTGTTTCATGTTGAAAATGGGAAATCAAGCCCAGAAACACACTGAAACTGTAATACACTATTGACTTGCACGAACAAAGCACAAAAAAGTGGAAGAGACCAGAAACAGACAATACTTAGTACACAAACAGTCTGCTGTGCAGTACAAGAAGACAAAGATGAGCCTTTGTTCTCTAGTGAGTACAGGACAAAAAACTAAGAAATGACAGTGCTAATTTTTGACTGATATGTCTGCCTTTCCTCAAGATCACTATTTGATCTCTGGAATATTTTCAAAGCAACTGTGTGAATTACTCAAACAACAGTGTTCTTCACAGCTGAAAGCTCAGCAGTGAGCAGTTACAAGTAATGCTGTCAACACTGTTCATACAGTGTTAAATACAGGGTTAAATACAGGGGCATTGTCTATGCTCACAGAAGTACATCTGAACTATTTTTCAATCTCTGCACAATCAAGTACATTTCGCAATTATTGGGGAAAGTTATTTTAAATGATTGGTCTTCTTACTGTCCCCAAATACGATGCTCCTTTACACTTCACATTGGCTCTGTGAATGGACAGAGTGGCTAAATGTTAAGTACTTGAGCTGAAAGTCTAAAACCAAACTTTTTTTTGGGGGGGGGGGGGAAGCCCAAACACATACACAAACCCCCAACAAATTAGAAGCAGTTTTTAAAAATCTGCTCCATGAACTGTAGTTATACTTTGTCTCGATGGGACAATGCAGTTCTGTGCTGACTGACACTCCCTGTCAGCTCAGGTTCCTTCAGTTCACAGCTAGAAAAATCCATCACTAGCTGAGAACTGCGCAAAATCAGTCTGAAATCTAAGCAATGGGGTAAGGTCCTTCTGCTCCCAGTTTGTCACATCATTCCTCCACTGTTCTTTACAGTAACGCAGTCAGTTTGTGAGTTTAACATAAAACCAGAAAGGAATTTTAAGGTGAATTAGCCTTAAAATCATTTTGATTGTGTTTACTCTTTGAAATGGCAATGTAGAATTTGCACCTTTATATAGGAATCTGAAGTTTTTAATGAGGGCTAATAGACTGTGTGTATGCTTGAAGATCTGCCATCTTAGAAAAAAAGATAAAAGAATACATTTGTTTTCTATATTTGGTTGAAATGCATTTATAATAGGTATTACTAGGCTTACCAAACAGGCTAGAACCCAAGATTAAAAACTATGTACATCACTGTTTCTCAACAGCAGCTACTGCCAGTAATCGATGTCTGTGCCGATTCTAATATGCTCTGAAGGGATACCTGGATGAGCACAGCATAAGAACCATTTCCTCTGGCAGCAGCCTTATCTACTCATCTCTGCCCTACCATGGCCCATGCTTTTGCCAATACTTTGTGCTCAGTACCTCATCCAACCAACTGTGGAGTCCTCAAACTCTTGAGAATTGTGCATTTGTTCTTTTTATTCCTCATCCTGGAATGCCAAGAACAGATTACAGTTTTTTTCAAATACAATTCCATGTCCCTGGGCAACTTTATTATCATGGCATTCACAGTTCCAAAATCAAGGTACTGTCTAAATGGAATAATTTCAATGGTATCATTCCTGCTATTCTGACTGGAGGAACGTGATCCTAAGAAGTGGTTTCCTGACATATTTTGGAAAATAAATTTTAAATATGATAGAAATGTTGCAACTTAAATATTCACCGCTGAAGAGTATTTATTAAAATTCAGAAGTATTTTTAAACACTTAATTAAAATTAAGTATGTTAAATATCCCACTGAAAAGAAACCATTTGGGTCGATAATAAAATCCACTGGGGACAAAAAAAAAAAGATGTCTAGCTTACTAAAACAAATTTCAGAGAAAAGTGATGTTATTAGCCAGCTCATAAACTGTGACTGCTCTAGAACATGCAAGCTAAGTATCTTCAAAGAGCACTGAGCAACTATTTGTATCTCCAGCTTTCTCTGATTAATCTCTTCTTTGATAAAGGGGAAAGATGTGAATGCACCATGGGTATTTCTGGATAACTTGGTTCTCAGAATGATAAACAGGTAGGATCTTCAGCAGATGGAATACGCTGACCTCACCTACCGAGTCTGTGTGCTCCCTGAGCTAGGATGGCTTCAAGTCTCATCTTCTTCAGTCTCCCTTTTTGAGGTCTCGAGAAGCATTAGAGAGAAGAGGCACTTTCCTCTGAAATTTTATTTTGACTAGCTAAACAAAGAAACATGTAAGTATGGGAACCACTGGCATACCTACCACAGAACTGATACTTTGTTATCTTTCATGTATCATTTTTGAGATACAGCTTTCCTTGTTAAAACCAGCAAGTCAGACAGAAGACAGGCAAAAAAACATTATTTCCTTTCTTGGAAAGGGATCTTTGTGTTGTCCAAACACCTACAGTGTAATGGCCATCAGTCAAAATTCTGGTGTAAAGATGGAGTTTTCCAAGTACTGTCACAAGCCACCTACTGCTACCTCATATGATATGAATAACATTGCTCTAAAAACCAAGCCTCCCACAGAAAAAAAATAAAAATCCTTTGTTAAATTGAGCAATTGAAACAGCTTACAGAAACGTGAATTATCTTGGTCAACCTACCTACAAAAATCACTGGGTAAAACAGTAACAGAAGCTTAATTCCTTTTTTATACATAGAATATTTTAAATATTTTCTGTAAGTATATAGAAAAACAATCCTCATTGTCTCACTATGCTGTATGCATATGCAACTATATGGGTATATAGATTTATAATAACAGCTTGCACAAACATCTACATCAATGCTTTGGTCTTTGATTCCAGGATAAAACATACTTTTCTAAAACAGGATTTTGGGGGACAAAGTTTACATTTTCTGTATTTCTTGATGACAGCAATTACTTTTTAGTGCATGAACAATTGCTACTTACATTAACTTCTGTTATAGCAATATCAACGACGCTACCAACAACAATTAAGGCATCAAAAGTGTTCCATGCATCAGTGAAATAGTGCTGTTAGGACAAGCATTCAGCAGAAAGAGACCAAGAGAAAAACACAAACAGAAAAAAAGAGAAGAAAAGGACAGCGTTATAACACAGAAACACTCTAGGCTTCTCTGATGTACCACTATACAATCTCATCTTTCCCTTTCATAGCTAAAAAAAATTGGCAGAAAAAAAAGGCTATTTATTTCCCATATCAACATAATTGACCCATGACTGGTCTGTACTCAAACTTTAGAAACATCAGATCAAAATCTGTGACTTGTCCAGATGATGGAAATAGTGGGGAGACAGAGAAAGAGAAGTAGGGACTGGGGAAAGTAAGCTGGGGTATACTCACATCAGCTTCACTGAGAACGACGTCTACTATGCTGCCAATAACGATGAGGGAGTCAAACGTATTCCAGGCATCACTAAAATAGCCCTGAACAGAGCAGGCAGGGTGCAAACGTTTGTGATTACACATGAAATGTCAAATATTTGCATACTTCTGTTTAGTTTTGCATAAACAGAAATTAGTTAAACAAAACCTGGTGTCTAATGAGAAAACAAAACAAAACAAACAATATTGCCTACTGAAGGAAAAGCAACATATATGTGCATGTGTGTGTATATATATACTTTATATATATACATGTACAGACACACACACAGACACACGCGCACACACACACGCAGTACACATGCATAGTACACCATCGTATAAGCACAATGTTGGCAAGCAAGCCACCAACCAAAATTGATTTTGGACTTCTAGAAAGGCTAAAAAATTCTAACCTTATTAACCTAAGCAACATGACAAAATCCCTTTAATAATATTTCTACAAGACCAAGCCAATTGAAACCTCCTTAACATTAATGACTTTATGATAGTCCTATCTAAGTGACTGGTAAAAATATTCACTGGGTAAAAGCTCATCACTGGTTAATAATGCACAATTAATGCTGAACTGTGCATAAATATTAGAAAGCTTATTTCATCTTCTATTCATAAACTACCTCTAATAAAGGAATTCACACTACATTTGCAGTCAGGGCCTGATTCTGTAACCAGTGAACTCAGTGCTAGGAACCATCACATCTTGGAACAGTTTCTTAATGCTTTTAATGCAGCCGTTCCAATGTCTGAAAATTCATTTTTATAGTCTCCCTTCTGACATCTTATGGCTTTAAATATATTCCCTATATGTACTTTACTGGCACACCGGGCTGCAAATTGTTATAACGTGCTATCATGCAATTAGCTGTCTATTTGCATCCAAACTCCATGTTTGAGAAAAAAAGATATTTCAGAAGAAACCTTGAGGTAGGTTCCAGGATCACTCTGCACTGGGAACAAATCATGATGTATTACTCTGTTTAGGGGAACTCTACAGAGCCAAGAGATGCAGATTTTCTGCAATACATGGATTTCGCCTAGTTATTACATAGATTCAGCACTGCAAAAATTTCTGAACTTGTCCTTTTTCACATTCAGACAAATTAATTTATCAGCCAACCATGACTAAGAAATGTGCATTACGTGACAAAGGCTGATATGTACATTTGGTACACGTGTATTCTCCTTTCTTGATAATCAGTTTAAAATTACTAACTTGTCAGTCACTACTGAAAATAAATTTAGAAAAATGTTTAAAATTACAAGTGTGCTAATCTAACCTTATGTCTAGTTACACTTATTATTACACTGTTTAAGATACTTTTAGCTGAGTAATTTGTTATATGTGGTGTTAGCACAGAAACGCAAAATCAGCTACAATATTTTTCGGAATTGGGCAATACTTTTCTCAAGATTTTAAAGCATTAGAATGTTTAGTAACTTCACAGATTAAAGGTTACACTTGAGTGCCTTGCTATTTGAAAAAAGAAAAAGCGATTTTCATGTGGAATCTTGGTCTTGGAGACTGCAAGAGAGCTGCTACAGAAGACAACAGCTCTACAGTGTATTCTAGGCGAGTAAGCATTGAGCAAGGTCAGGAAAGCCTCATTATGTTTCTCATGCTACTCTCTCAGCTCTTCTAAAGCATAAATTGCTATAATCATTCCCTCATTTAAGGAAGGGTTTTAAGAGGAAAACAGATCAGAGTATGATTATCACCACAGCCCTTTGTGCCACATGCTTTGGTTCTTTTCAATTAATCATCAATTCCAATCTTGGGGCAAAAGCCAGTGTTCATGGATTTGGCTTCCTGAATGAAAACATCAATTTCTGAGCTCCTGCATAATTGCCTATTGCTCCTCCTTCCTCATCCTGCATGACAAGAACAAGCCATCCCCAAAATCTCTACTAAACATCACGCTGAACAACCTCAACAATACTCAAATTTATAATCCTAAAGAGATTAGCAACTGCCAACTAAAGAAGGGGAGCTACTCTCATAATATTCCTCCTGATCATTCATATTCTTTATTTCTCTTACTTAAAAGAAGTTTCTTTCTTGATTTTAAAATAGTGGTATTTATATACATACATAGAACAAGAGACTACTGGCAAACAGCAAACTGATAATCAGCACAATCCTCAGATGTGCCATCCATCTTCCTCTACAACAATGAGAACCAGAAAAGGTCCTTCAAATAAAGGGTAATTTCAGCTACAGAAAAAGTTACTGTACTAGACATGCTACAATATAAAGCACTGAAAAAACAAATTCATATTTTGATTCAATATAGCTAAAATACACATTTATTTTATGAAACCTTTTCCATCAGTATAGACAAATATTGTTCAAAGTAATATGTAAAGCAAAAGCATACAAAGAAACAAAAACTAAGAGAAAATAAAGATGGTTTTGGAAAAGGGAGGAATGGACAAGTCACAGCAAATAAACATCATGCAAATAAGTTGTTTTCACCACTGCAATGACCCAAGATCAATTCACTTACTAGCCATCTTTCCTTTTTTCTTACAAAAATCTGATGTAAAACGACATGGAAAATCATTACAAGTTTAAGTAACAGCTAGCTATCACAAAGCTGTACATATGGTAGGTGTTGATGGATTATTTTAGATTTCATAGCTGTATTTTGTTTTGTGCTGTACTAAACCATGCTAAGGAACAGATTTTAGCAAACGTGAAGAACAATGTGAAGAAAAAAATGCCTGCTCTTTTAACTTACATTATGAAAAATTTGTTCATTAAGAAATGCTGAAGGATAAAATCACAGATCCTGGGGAGTACGTAGGCATAGAGAATTAACACCAAAATATGTCTCTATAGATCTATCACAGAAATATTTTAGTCCTTTTAGTACTCTGTTAACAAGTTTCGGGCCTCATTCTGTAAAGTACTGTGTGTTCCAATCTCCCAGTCAAGAAGTGTGCCAGACATTCAGCATCACTTTTAGTATCTATCTCTTATCCAAGTTTTATACATTCCAGAGCTGGAAGGCAGTCTGCAGTACCTTGGTTTTAAATAACACAATATCAGAGTAAGATTATCAATAATTTATAGAAGTCTTACATTTGCATGACCAGTGAAACCAAAAGATCACAGTTTTCACAGGATTTTTGTCAGCATATTAAGGGGACACTGTCAAGCAGATGAGATAAAATCTAACATGTTTTTCTGCTTAATTTTAAAGGGTAAGGGAGGTTTTATGTGATGATTTTTTATATGCACTAAATTGATAAACAAAACTGTCCATTCTGCCAGACTAGACTAAGAAACCCACCAGTGACACAAACGAGGAGGAAATGAATCAGCCTTTCCTCAGAGACCCTAAAGCGAAACATTAAGTTGGGTTTCAGATTGTTCCTACTATTATTAAATCTTAATATAAGTTATAGTAATTCATTGTTTTAAGCACGTACCTAGTTTAAAATTTAGATTACTAAAAGACATTCACATTCTGCTTTAAGACTGACAGCTGATTTTCAATTACTGAACTATGTAATATATATTGCAAAAAGGTGGGTTTTTTTTTAATGGTATCTATTAAAAAAGTTCAAATCTTCAAAGAAGAACAGGAACAACCTTAGAGATATTTAACTCCCTGGTAATTAATCTCAGTCAGAAGTCTGATTAGTACTATAGCCTTTTAACCTTGTCCTGCTAATTAACAGGTTTAAGGTGTTCTGCATCTAGAGGGGAATGAAATTCAGGAAATGAGGACCTTTCACTGAATGTTGCCCTTCAAACTGCCAGTGTTCAGATCCAGGGATCTCTCACAGTAGAAGCATCCAATCAGATAGAAAGCATGTTGCAACAGAGTTAAAACTCAAATTCTACAAAGTCTTAAGAGACCGTTATTAAGACATTGCATTTGATAATGAGCAGGAAGTCCTTAATACGAATGGAGCACTGTGATTTATACACTTATGATAAGACCACTATATTTTGCATTAGCTGCTATTTCTGACTACAGTCACAAGTGCACGCAGAACCATACAAGGATTCACAATCTTCTTTCAAAGAGCAGATGATAGAATGCAGCAAAGTCTTCTGAAACTTCAGTGTGAAACAAGGATATAGAACAGGAAATACAAATCAGGAAACACAATCAGCATACTCATGACACTGTGGTCCACATATCTGAGCTATCTCCTCAGGGGCCTCATATTGTGTTATTTTTAATGTGAAATCCTTAGCATTTGAATGAGATAGGTGACACAAAAATACAAATAAATTCATTAGAAATGTACAATAGACTGGACAGTGCAGAGCAAGACTACGGGAGAGTGGGTAAGCATTCACCCAGAACTCCACACTTCACATCTCAACACCAGACCTCAAGTGATAATTTGTTTCTGCAGGCAAATACAAGCTAGCTTTAAATCAGGCTCCACAGCAGAGCTTGTGACAAAATACAAACTGAACAGATAGTTTTGAAAACCTGGAATGCAGTTATACATCTACCCCGCGCTGAGCTCTGGGCAGCCATGACTTATGTTGCTGTATGAGAACTAGCTTGTTTAAAGCTAGAGTAAGATTGCCCACACAACCTAGAGTCATACAGATCACTGAACACCAGGAAAGGGCACAGCTCACAGTCAATTACAGATGCAGATATCCTAATTACTTTAAAAGAAGGGCAGTGGAAATGAAAAACACCAGCCTTAGGTGGTGAGATCAGTACAATTCAAATGGCATGTCTGGCTTTTTTAAAATTCCATGTATAGAAAGTGACCACACTTTACTTATTTACATAAATATAAGCCCAGAACGAACTTTAATTTCATTGTACTGAAAACAAAATTTATGTCAGTTTTTTATTATCAACATGTGCACTGTCATAAATGCAGTACGAGAAATGAACAGAAAGACTGCATTAACTGTTACAGTCTGATTTGCATCTTCTTTTTCAGTTAGTAACTATAGTTATCAGTTTCTTTTGCAATCTACCTTTGAAAATGTGTCTGCATTATTCATTTTGACAGTGTCCCTTTAAGGCAAGGAATCAACTACTCACTGTGGAGCGCCCATACAAATATAGTGTATGTATAACGGAAAATGAAACTCTAAAAAAGGCTATTGAATATGCAAATTATTTATGGGTATGTTTGTAGTACTTGACTATATTTTATAAAGAAATACCTTTGTATTTTAGAATAGGAAATATACAGATCTTTACTGGAGATTAACTTAGCATAAATTTATGAATTTAGTACCGCAAATAGCAGAAGCAGTAATGCTTGTAACAGGAAGTAGTTTATCTGATTTATAAAGGGACATTTTCATTACCTCTAAATATTCTAGACCTCATCAACCACTTTGTAATATTTTTTCCGATATCTGCATTTCATTTCCTGGAGTTACATATATACATATTATCAGACTAACATTTCTACAGATAAATGTGGGAAACATAGGTTCTTTTTGTTCTTTGCATAATATATAGCTAGTGTATATAGTGTATATAGCTATATTCCTGTGGTGATGACTGAATTAAAGCTTATCTAACACTTACCTTGGGTTTGAATGCAATCAGTTTCAAAACCATTTCAACAGTGAACACTCCTGTGAAAACCATATTCATAATGTCCATTGCATCATTAAAGAGCTTAGACTGTCCATAGTGCTGTGGATGAAAAATACAACACTTTTAAAAGTAAAGGCTTTAAAATATCAAGTGAAAGTAAGCAGCTAAAGACAAAGTTGGCAAAAATGCAACACAGGAAAATATTTTCTCAAAGTGTTTATAATATA
This sequence comes from Nestor notabilis, assembly GCF_000696875.1. NCBI lineage: Eukaryota > Metazoa > Chordata > Aves > Psittaciformes > Psittacidae > Nestor > Nestor notabilis. The sequence goes on from NW_009926691.1 coordinate 68,662, forward strand.
CACTTATACAAGACTAGCTGAATATGTCTGGTCAAGAATTGAGTGGTTTAAATCTATTCTATTTTGGCACTGAGTGGAACAAAATTGTCATTCCTCTACATCCTAAGGGAATCTCTAGAGAGATGGTTTTGAGAGGAAACTGTTCCTCAAAAAAGGAGTATTACACAACAGCAGTTTCACAAGTTTTATATTCTAGGTTTTAAGATTGCATAACCTTGTGTCCCACTTGCTTAGAAAGCCTACACAGAATAACACAGAATGTGCAGGAGTGATATTTTTAAAACGATAGTGCATGCAAGTTTACTGAAAAAGGTAGAATGCTTTTGTAAACTGAATTTGAACCATTCTTTTTCACATCAATATCTAAAATACTAGAGTAAAGAAAGAGACAACTTGGAAAATACATAGGAGAAGTAAGTGGTAAAGAATGTCATGAATAAAGTAGAAAAAGTAAAAACATGAAAAAATACACACAAGTGTATATATAGATACAAAGCTAATATACGAAAACATGTTCGCGTGAGGTTTGCATTAACACACAAAACTAGAGTTGTTTCATATACTAAGTTTTTAAACCTCTGAAGATACAGACACAGATGATAGAAATGTCATAGAATGGTTTGGGAAGCAACCTTTAAAGATCATCTTGTCCAATCCAACCAAATATGGAGTAGCTCATATACAAAATTATCGCAGAACAAGTACAGAAACTACACAGAGGTGGAATAATGTTTAAAGGCACTGCATAAAAGAATATACTAAGTAAAAGAATCTAAGGGGTTGAGGAAATCTTTGCTAACAAAATTAGACTTTTCAGATTTTCTTGCACATGGCTAATCTTAGGAATACACACATATATAAATTAAATTACACTGCAGGTACAAAATAAAGCTCAAAGGTCTTGATTAGATTACGAAGATCTTTATAAACACCAAGCTGCTTTAAACAATTTGACTTCAGAGAACTGAAGAACAGACTAGAATATGCCACAGGAGAGTACTATGATCAGAGGTGCTTGCTTTTCATATTTCACTTCATAAAAAAATAGAGGTTGCTATAAATTAAAGGCATATCATTCCCTGCTATTTATGCCAACAGCTTCAAAAAGGCTTCTGGTTTTCCTACCTGCATAGCCAAGCAAAGTGTGTTCAGCATGATGAGGACAAACATGATGTATTCAAATCCAGTAGAATTCACCACATACCAGAACTTGTACTGGTAAGGATTTTTTGGAATATATCTACGAAGAGGACGTGCCTTCAAGGCATATTCTACGCACTGCCGCTGTAAAAGCAAATACATAAAAAATTGACAGACTGTACCTAACAGTTAACCAACTGTTAATATAATTAATAAGGCCAAATTGTTAAATATGTCTTAAAAACAAGCAGCCTATCTACTTCACGTAGGGGTTTTTTTTAGGTAGTATTACTAAAGTAAACAAGTAGCCTACCCATCCTCATTTGATTATTCTTAACTGTATATATATACTACTCAGCCACATACAAAGAATCAAATAATGCTCCTGGACATTCTGAAGTGCTTCACCTTTTTATGCAGCGTAGTACTATACTACACAGATTATATATATGTAATATGTATAGTAAACAGCATGACCATTAACTGATCTATTGATCTATGAGTCATGCATGTCTTCAACCACCATTTTAACTGTAGTATAAAACCCTGGAGTCAGCTAAATAATTACTGAGGAAATGTTATTCCCAATAGTTCAGCTAAATTGGTGTGCAAAATCATGTCACATACTTAGGAATATCATGGATTCATCTCTTCTTATTAATGTGACACCAACAAATGAGACACTAAGAAGCTAACAAGCTTAATGTAACACTGTTCACAACAAAAAGACTGATACGTTGGGCTTATGTAAAGAGGTACATGCAATGACCTGAATACCAGTTGATAGCATTTACAGAGTCAGTATTTTTACCAAGATATGTGTTTGGTGCCCTCTTCTGACCCAAAGCAGAATGGAAGCTCTTCATGCATAAATAAAAACCAAGTACTTTCAAAAGTTAAGAGTTCAATATTTATTTTAACCTGATTTTTGTCCAGCTCACAGTTCTTATACTCTTGTTCTCCCTGTTCCTGGAATGTAACAATCACAAACCCCACAAATATGTTCATCATAAAGAAAGCAATAATGATGATATAGATGATGAAAAAAATGGAGATCTCTACTCTGTAGTTGTATACAGGTCCTACATTCTCGCCATTTGAATCAATGGCTTTGTACAGCAGCCTGAAAAACAAACACAATTGGACCTTTATTAGTATAAAAATGACGAAAGAGTAAAATATTCAAACTCAAAGGACAGGTTTCAGAAATGCTGCTGTTTACCATTATCCTTTCCTAGGTACTGACAGTGCTTGCAAAGCATATCAAACCCAGAAAAATCACACCACACAATGCTATATGCTTTTTTCCAAAAGAATCCAGGTAATACAACCAGATGTCTGTATTTTTTATTTTTAACCCCCACATAAAGCTAGCCTTTAAGACTTTTCTCATTTAGGGAAACAGTGAATGCCAGTTTGCTCTTCCTGGGTTTCTCTATGCAGTGTACTGACTTTTTAGTAACAGTTTTACTTGAATGCCTAAAAGTTTCATATCAGTGTTATTTAAAGGGCATTGACGGATAAACCTTTAAGAGGAATACTTCCATCAGAGCTAAAGAATAGCTCATTATAGAAGAAGTAGCTGCAAGATTAGGAATCAGACAATATAAGTTTGCCCTTTATAGATAAAGGTGACTGAAGAAGTACAGAGAAAGTGCACAGATTCAGAAGGATAGTAGGTTTATTTCCTTCCTCCATTAATAACTTTTCATACCATCACTTAAGACTGCTTTGTTGCCCACAAATGGCTGGTAAATGACAGAGAACTGTTCTGGAAAATGTAACAATCTTTTAGCAATGCTGTGAATACAAGGAGAATTCACTCACGCTGGCCAGCCTTCAAAAGTCGATACTGTAAAAAGGGCCATCATAGCAGAGAGAACATTATCAAAGTTGAAGTCACTATTTTGCCAGACCCTCTCTTTAACCATTGGATTATCAACATCTCCATCTTTATAAACGATGTATATCCCTCTGTGGGAAAGAAACAAAGTGGCATTAGTGAAATATTAAATTAGCTCAAAGTTACCTGATTCCCTGTTCAAAGCTGTTTATTTCACTCCCTCCCTAAGCTTGTTTCATTTCCTTGCTAACCAGTGTTTTCTCATGGATTTAAGATGGTAATTCCAATTTACTCAATTCTAAATGGCCTGGCAAATGCCTACCCATATGTGCTGCAGTTTAAATTATTCAGAATATAATGTGTCACATTCTTAGATCAAAGATGTTCTCACCGGCATTC
>NW_009926691.1:72069-154335 GCF_000696875.1 Nestor notabilis
TACATATAAAATAAAAAGCAATGACAAAACACAGAATGAGAGAAACCAATACATTTATACTATGATTGTTTCAGAATGGGATGAACCCAGTTCTAGCAGCAAGCCACCAAGAATTTGGCTCAGCTTTGCTTTTCTTGATGCAGTGTAAATTTTGAGTGTCTACTTACCTTGAACAACTGCACTCCAATACAAGCAAACATGAACTGCAGCAGAGTTGTAACAATCATGATATTACCAATAGTTCTAATAGCCACAAAGACACATTGAACAACATGCTGGAAAGAAAGAAACAAAAGTTATTTTAATACAACTTCTTAGTATCTCAAAATACACATCATAGAAGTCTATTTTATCACACTTCGATTATTTTTTTAAATTACTGTTTTTATGTTGTCAGTATTACCATAACTAAAAGTGTTTTCCAGATTTGTCTATAACACAGACCCATCAACACCAACTGACTAAAAATTACATAAATACTATGGAAAAACAATTCAAACACTGTTCTAACACTTTGCTTCACAGCAAGGATTATGGTCAAAATCTGCTCTCAGGCGCACTTCTGTTCCTCCACATATAAACTGCAGAACCTGATGCAGTAAGTTTAAGAATCAGAAACTGGTTAATGTCATTGCCCTGTGAACTTCTTGAGGCAATTCTTCTTGCACGAGAATTTTTAACCTCAGGCAGGACTGAACAATCAAGGTCAACAGAAATATAACTTAAAAAATAAAAATAAACACCTTAAGTCCTTTTGCTCTGTTTATTGCCCTTAGAGGCCTCAAGACTCTTAAAACTCTGAGGATCTTCACAACTGAGATAGCACTTGACCTGGGGAGGGAAAAAAGTTATTCTGTTACTTTTAACGTAACTGATTTTATTACTAAGAATAACAATGTTCTTGCAACTTATCTTATACATGAAATTTCAAAAAATCTCTCTCTATATATATACACACATACACAAGTTTTTTAAGTATTTTGTTATCGATCCTTTATTAATATTAGAAAATAGTATCTTTCTCATAAATACCATAAGAATTATTTTGATTTCTGGAGCAATTTGGGAATTAACAGCTCAGAAGCTTGTCTGACACTGTAAAGTAATTAAGTTTGGTCAGTAGCAAAATAGTCTCCAAAGTATTTTTCAGTGTTGACAAGCTCTTTTGAAGACACTAGGCAAGTCCTGTAAATCAATGAATACCTTAATTTTCAACTAGCTGCAGATGAAAAGATCTCAAATGACTCACATCCTCTTTATTTAAGTAGCTAGGACTGCATTTTGAGGAAATAGCCTTTTAAAGAGCAATGTGAGGCTGAAAGTTTCTGGAATAGGTATTCTAGTATAAGCAGAATACAAAAATAGGAAGTAGCTGACTGACACCCAGTCCTTGCTCTTTTCTAAGTCACTAAGGGCTTTGCGGAAGATGTTACATGAGGCACAACTGCTTAGTGAATCAATAAGCACCTTCAGGCTCTTTTGACAGCAAATACTGTCAAGTTAGATATCCCAATAGGTCAATGCTGAAAAAGAGCTTGCAGAATACAAAAATAGGAAGTAGCTGACTGACACCCAGTCCTTGCTCTTTTCTAAGTCACTAAGGGCTTTGCGGAAGATGTTACATGAGGCACAACTGCTTAGTGAATCAATAAGCACCTTCAGGCTCTTTTGACAGCAAATACTGTCAAGTTAGATATCCCAATAGGTCAATGCTGAAAAAGAGCTTGTAGAACTAGACTGTAGATGTGCCAATAGCACAGAAGAGGGTATATAAATCTCCTGAAGCTCCAAGAATTACTTGCTATACAATACAGTGTAATGGTGCTCTTCCTTGTTCTCTTGGTAATAGTGGGAAGTAGTAATTTATTTCCAATCCATATGAGTAGTGAGTTACAACACTCTCTATATAGAAGCACTACCTCTTGCCAGTCTCAACCCTGAATACTGATACTGCACACCCACACAGGTGTGGAACAAAGGAGCTGAAATACTGATTTCAGAATAAAACCCCTAAGCAAAAATAAATCATTCCCATTATAAGTATAGTACTTACTGAATACCAAATGATACCAGAGAAACACCCACAACCAGCAAATCCAGCAAATTAAAATAATTCCTGCAGAAGGACCCTTTATGAAGGAATGCTCCGAAAGCTGTCATCTAAAAATAGAATTGTTACACATTTAGTCTATATTTCAATTTATTCAAATTCACATTTAGGCTGTTTACAAGACACTTGCCTAGAGTGTGAATGTATACAATATTATCTCACTTTCGAAAAGCAATTGAGATATAAAACAATCCCACTATGTACAATAATCTTTCACTTAAATGATAAAAATTCTGCTCAAGTAACACCAGAAAATGTGGTAATAGTTTCTGATGTCAACAGGATTTGCCTACAGCTCTATATAGCAAATCATTCTCTCCTTCCACCGATCAAGACCAAAGCAAAGCCAGCTCTGCAGTGGTGAGCACGGTCACACAGAGGAGCAGCTGCTGCAGGACACTCACTGAGCTGAGCACCTGGGCCACCACCAGCGCTGCTCCTTTCTTCCTGCCTGTAATCCCACACCAGAAGGGACTGGTTTAAATGGGCTGGGAGATTAGCACAGCTGGGGCAAGGTTAAAAGCACAAGGCCCTACCCTGACATTTGCTCTGATGTTTACACATTTCCCCAGTATTGCAAACAGGATGGTAAGCTGGATTTCAACACCACATAGGGATTACATAAGAGAATTCTTAAATGCCTAAAACTGACATTGCAGCTCTTCTGTTATTCTCATCCTCATTCATATACTTGACACCAAACCATGGAAATCATGTTTGCAGAGCAGTCATTCAGAGAGAGCACAGGGAGAGAGAGTCTGCTTTAATAATTATTTTTTTGACATGTAAGACTTTCTTTGCTGCAGCTAATACTGCCTCTGGTTATCTTAATTTCAGTTTCATATTCTTTTTGCCTGGAAACTAAGGAATGGTGTTGTTACTGCAGGTCTAGATTTGAACTTACTGCTTGCAGAACACACACGGATTCTGTACAACTTAGATACTGTAGAAAGCACAGCGCAAAGCCCAGCTTGGAAGATATGGAGGACTCCAGCCATAAGCAAGCAAAGCCAGTGTCTGATCACGTTAGTAAAGCAGGCACTGCATATGTACATTTGTCATGTTCTGCTTGTCCATTATGTTTTTTAGGGTACTACTTATTTTTCTTTTAAACACATGTGAGCGCACTGCAGGGCAGAGGCTTCCTGGAGAATGTAGAGTCAGTAGCATCTACATTCTTTGCTACAATGGGGCTTCTTGATTCTTTATAACATTTTACAGTGCCAGATTTCAGCAGCCCAAGCCCTAGATTTTCCTATTTCCCTTGGATAGCTGTTGACTCACTCAGTGTCAGAATATCTTTCAGTTAGTTTGTATTTTGCTTTTCTTAACGCATTCATTTATGCCTCTTTCTGCCATGTTTTATAACTCCTCTGTCTCCTAGAGAAACACACTTGGAAGTGCAGGAGCTTGAGAAGTTTACAAACTCTCTTCTGCCACAGAAACACTGGTAATATTTGGATGGCTTCAAACTAGTTGGGAACTAGTTTGGGAATCAGGTTGATCTAATGCTACAGTTCTTTTCAGTGGTTCATTCTTTCCTTTAGTTTGGCCTTTCTCTAGCAAAAAAAATGGGTATTTGTATTAGAATGCTACAAATGCTTTAAAATTACTCAATCCTATAGCAAGCTCCTCCCTGCTGAAAATAAGAAGGGGAGAATATTCTCAAGCATAAAAATAGTGTATTACTTACAGTACAACTTATCTTGTAAACAGCCCAAATATTGCATCAATTAGTATTAATCAAATTGCATTGTGAAGAGTATGCACAGCAAAATGAGCAAAAGCTGGGAGAAGAGATTTTTTTAAGCTTAATCCTCAACTGGAAATGCAAAGTTTATGTACAGATTCTTAGTGCACCAGAAATTTTTAAGTGTATAGAACAGGGTTACTCAACTGAAACTCACAATGAATATACACAGCATGAAACCTTTAGGAATCATGTGTAAATCTCTGAAAAAATATTTTGCAAATTTCCATCAAAAATTTTTATTTCTTTGTTTAGCATTTTCTTACATGTGAACCTAACCCTCAGTTATATAGTTTCTTTGCCAGAGGAAGCCTCATACATCTAAAATCTGAGTAACCCCAATGAATATTCTTAATAATCAGTACACAAACTATACATTAAAATGCCAATTTTTGACTCATGCATGGGTAATACATTTAAGCAAGCATATTTATGCCTTTCTGTGTATTTAAATGTATGCCCAAGGTAAATGCAAAGTATTTTAGTATATAGATAGATAAATGCAAGATATCTTGCAAGTCCTATTGCAAGAAAATAGTTATCTACTATTTTAGCTCTGTGAATATAGTTCAGCAAAAGAAATGACAAATTACATGCTCCCTCCTTAAAAGACTGATTATCTCTTTTGAAAATGCCAGAGCAAGGAGAAGGAAAAGCTCATGCGCAGTGAATTATTTTTCCCTTTTCTGACAACTGTAAGTTTAAAAAGGGTAAAAAAATGAATTATTATATTGATGTAATGATAAAAAAATCAGCTTCTTCATGCACCCAAATGGTAAAAAACAACCAATCAAAACTATGAGGAATTGTCAAATGGAAAAATCCTCTGGTTTAAAAAGTTTAGCTTTGATCGCTTAGAGAAAAGGCGAAGAACACTTCAAGTGCCTTTTCTTGGCAGGTGACACACAAGGAAAATCCTTTCAGACAAATTTCCTTTAAAAACCTGTTACCTTCAAAATGATCTCAAATGTAAACATACTAGTGAAGACATAATCTGCATACCCTAGGATCTGGAAGGTAAACAAAAAGTTACAAACATTATTGCTAAAGCTGTTTTTGAGCTAACAAGGGTCAATTAACAATGCATTACCTTTAACAGGATTTCAACAGTAAAGATGGCTGTGAAAGCATAGTCAAAGTAACCAAGTATCTGCAAGGTATAATACGTACCACAGTGAGAAATCCATCTCTAATAAATTTTTACAATTTAGACCACATGCACAACACCACCTGAATTAATCAAAGTACATAGATGGGGAATTTAGACAACAAAGTAGTTTAGAATTGCAGCTACTGTGCAACCATTTTTCTTTACTTAAAAATTTATTGGATGCTGCTGTACTTCGACATTAGATTTCACCCCTAAAGAGTTAACAGGACCCAATAAGTAACACTTTCTTTCAATTCAGACTTTTATCTATTTGCTTTCACAGGTACTTTCTTCAGCCTTTAGCAGAGACACAGAATCTTCCACAAAGAATAAATACTTATTAAGAAGTCTATTTTTATTTTTTTTTTTTACTAAAGTATTGCATCAGAAAATAAAACTTTAATGGATGTTTCTAGATCACACATCATTCTCCATTCTCCTGCATTACATTGTTCCTGTATAGACTGGGCTGGAGTGCCACAAAGCAAATTAATGAATAATATATTACTTAAAACCAGCACTACTACTCTTTTTCTTGACCTTGGAAGATGCAGCAGTGACGTGTCTGTTGGAAATTTAAAAAGAACTCACAATAGTTGCCTAGTGATATGCAAACTTCTAAACAGATTCTGGATGCAATATTGACCTCACTGCTGTTGACAGGAACACTGCCATATATTTCAGTACGATGAAGATTTTACCCTTTCAAGGTGGCCATATCACTAGCGATCAACAATGCATTTAGCGATCAACATGCACTGCAGTAGGGTACTAGTTTAGTTTCAATGATCCAGCAATCCAACTAGCAAACACTTGTGCACAGAAACATGTTTCCTTCAGTTCAGCAACTAATAAAATGTGAAGGAGAAATAAAACAAAGAGACAACACACAAAGAAAGTATTCCAATTACATTATATAAAAGGAAATAATTTTTTCCCCATGTTCAGTTGAAGATCACATCCTTCTGTCCCTTGCTGTGGCTGAAAAAACAGGCAAATGTTAAAGCCATTCAACAAAGATTAATCAGTAAGAAATTCATTCTAGAGTTAAAAAAAAAAAATACATAAAGGTATTCATTTGTAAACTTTCATTCTCTTGCTGAGTTTGCTGGTTGAAGGAACATGATCATTCAAGGTAGTAACAGGAAAAATATGCAGGTCTAGTGCATTTGTGAATATTTACAACAAGAGGGCATTGCCTTCTTGAAACCACTCATGCATTTTACCTATGCCCCAAATAGGAATAACCCTTTCATTTACCACCACTCTCCAGTTTCACTTTCCTGGCACTCCTCTAGTTCCAAAAACAATTACCAGCCCTTCAAACCATTTCTACAATAAAAATTTCAGAAACCAGCTCTTTTTCTTATCCATCATTGTGATTTATTCATAAGACTGCACTTGTCCAGTTTTATAGTTATGGGCAGCATAGAGATCTACTGAATAGTATATGAAGAGTGGTTTTGTGCTTTGACCTCTTCCTACCTTTGATGAAAGTCAAGAACCAAAGAGTAGTTTCAGAGGCTGCATCTACACTAGGAAAAAGTGAAAGGATATGACCTCTGTTGACCTAGTAAGCCCATTTTTCCTGAAAGAGTTTCTCTAACTCCATGGCAATCTCTACAGATCAATTTATATTTAAGACAGGAGAGGCCTGGAAGTTCTGTCAAAGTATCCCAGAAGTCCCCCCAAACTATTACCAAGTTGCATTGTCTCTGCTATTTCATACCTAATCTAAAGCATGCACAACTTACAATAACATGGGTGGCTTGCTTCACTACTAATTTAAGTGCAACAAGTAAAGGTTGGACTTGATGATCTTAAAGGTCTTTTCCAACCTAGTTGATTCTATGATTCTAATTGTAAGATATACATTAGTGGTCACGAGAGTGGATTTATTTTTGCTTCTCTGTCTCATAATTGTGCATTTGAGTAACAGTCAAGTCTTCTACTATATTAAGAACTTAAAATGGGGGGTTGAGGAATTTGTTTTAGAACACAGATGTTTACTCACCACATAAACTATAATTATAATGAATAAAAGAGACATTTCTAAGATTAATATTCTTACAAACGTTTTGTTTCTACAAGTATATCTAAAAAAGGATGCAGAAAGATTTTCAAATTTTTTGATTCATTATAGGCTGAAATGGCATTTCACTGCAAGCAAGGAGCTGGGCATGCTCTGATCCTCATCTTATATGTGAGTTTAAAAAGAAGTAAAACTTGTTTAGTTTCTCATATGGCCAAACAGGAATCCAAGGATCTTCAGGTCTGATGTGGTGGTACTCAAACTCATTAGTGTGGCCACACTTGCCTCTTTGAAAGAACAGATTACAAAATCCATACACTAACACACTTGAAAAAGGAAAAGGAAAGTTTCTTAACTTGAAAATTAAAAATCAGGCACTAGTCCCAAAGGACTGTTATCTTGTGAGGATATATTCAGACATAAAAATGAAGGACTTACATTATTTCTAAAAGAATGGCTTCGAATTGGATCTTCTGCTGCTAGGGAAACACTGCTCAGCATGATGAAGACAAGGATGAGATTCGTAAAGATGTGGTGATTGATGAGTCTGTGGCATCCCACTCGAATTCTGAAGAAGAGATACAAAAATATACCATATGTGCAAACAGAATTCAGTAGATGGCTAATATACAACATGCTTTCTGTTACTCTGCCAACAGTGATAGAATAGAGCAACCATCAGCATCTAAAAGCAGTGCAAATGCTGAAGCTACTTCTCTGATTTCTAGAAATGTAAATAAATTCAAAATCCAATCCATTGTACTGAAGATGAATTTATCGAAGGAATCTGAGAGAGGATTTTCAAGGTCCTGCTGGAGCTTGGAAACAGGTTATGAACGCTACTACAAGTTCCAGTGTTTGTTCCACTGGGCACATAAAGGACCAATAATAGATGATGTCATTTCAGATCTCCATTTTCATCTGATTCTTATTAAAACTATCAAAAATACTCATCTGGCGAGATGTGGCTTAGGCTACAGATTTCATTGTGCTACTTAAAAACTCAACCCAAACCAGAATCTTATATGAAGATTTTTTTAGAGAATTACAGGAGAAGGGGGTGTTGAAAATTACAGAGCTGCTAAGTTTCAGCCACATAACATCAAGTGAAACTGTAAATATGCTCAGAATCACTGAGCCCAAGGTCATTACAAATGCTATTGCGGATCTTGGTAGAGTAGGTCTGGAATTAAATTGGGAAAAACACAGGATCACGTTCATAACTGACACTGAAGTTGGCTAAGCTCTGTTGAAGAATCAGAAGGCTCCTGGGGAAGATTTGTTCTGTTATTAAGTAGATGATTTGAGTATAGTGCATCTTAGCTAAGTAAGATGGCAACTTTGTCCTGAGAATATGCAGCATTAGTTGAGGCCAAAAGCAATTTGATACGTTCAATGAATCTGTTTTTGCATTCAGCATACATGTTCTTAAAACTGTCGGTTTAAATAGCTCTCTTCCCAGTTGTTTGAAAATTCTGAAGAGCTTCAGGCAGCCCATGCAGTGAATAAGACACAAGCCCAAAACATTGCATCTTGATCATCACACCCATCCTCTCAACTTAATTGTAATGATCTCTACCACTGAGAAGACAGCAATTCTCCCATGCCAAATAACTTTAAAGCTCCCTTCTAAGAATGCTCATGAAATTGCTATATATAAATGTAACAGTTATGTTCAGTCTGTAGGAACTGAATTTAGTTCACTTCCAGTCAACCATCAGTAACAACTGACTACTGAAGCTTGCTTTCTTCATCAGTGTAGAACTTCAAATGCTCGGGAGTTATACGGAGCAGTGAATGAATCCAACTATTACTGTTCTTCATTTTTTAAATTATTTGTCTTTATCTTCAGTGTTGGTCTGAATCCAGGAAAATGCTGTTACCCCAAGAGGAATACATGCATCTTTTATCCTTGTTTTCTCTTTTTCTCCCTCTCATTTTCTCTTCTTCCTCACCTGTATTGCTTCACAAAGGTTATTAGGGTTACCAGGAATCCTCTCTCACGTAGAAGATGCTCAGATCTTATGCCACAGCTTCTATCTCCAGTGACTAACATACTAAATAGCTAATACACATTAAAGGGTACTTTTCAGACATGTGCGGACTTGACAGACTGTATGTACAAAATGCTATTATCTTCAACAGTGGGAAGTAAATTAATATATTTATCAAATTCTTTTCATTTACCAAGTAATTCAGAAAATTTTAGGAAAGAAGCCAGACTCTCTCCTGTTGAAGATACTGGAGCTCTATTCCCAGCTTCACTGGAAGAAGGCTTGTTGTTTTGCTGCTAAACATTAACAGACTAAACCAGTATTTTTCAAAATTATGCTTACGGATTGGTGCTGCTGAAAATGAAGAAGGCACTCCCTTCAGGGATCGGTGTGATCTTCTCCTTCATATTTAGTTCTGAAATTCTACGGGGACGTGGGCCTGCTGGTACCTCTGGTTCATCCTCCTCATCTTCTTCATCTTCACCTACTTTAAATTAAACACTTTTTTACTATAAAATAAAAAAAAATTGAGGTTTTGTTCATGAAATATAAAACCATGGCTTGTATTAAAATACACATGGCTTATAGGAAATGTATATTCATATCATGGCTTTAAAAATATATGAATACCCATGAAAATATGAACATTCATACAGTTGTCACAGGCTTATATACACATGGGCATGCGCATAAATGCCCTGAGTGAACTAATAGTCTTTATTGGCTTTGATCAGCCTCATCTGGGGACTCCACTCACACCCTCTGCACATGGCTCTGGAGCCCCACTTAATCTCAGCCCCTGATGATCAGTCCCTGCCTGAGCTGTGTTGTAATGATGCTGACGTCTGTGCACCGGCTGAGCACCAAGTAATCAAAAGGGTGGATTTCTTTAACAGATATCCAGGCAATTGGACAGAACTGATTTTTAGGTAAGTATGTTCACTGGACTGGAAGAAGTTAAGACAAAACTGATTGAACGTCAGCAACCCTTGAATGTCCTTCTTTGCCAAATGTTTCAGAAAAGTTTAGAATTTGCTCTCACATCCAGATAGTATTACCAGAGCAGTCTTCAGACTCACAGTATTAGCTCTCATATGTTGTTTGTACTGTCTAGTAACCTGTAGGAAAAGATAATACTTAGCAGCATGCAGGCCCATTTATCCACTGATAATAGAGCACAACTTCACCAACTTCAAAAGATTGATTTGGTGTTCAGCATGAGCAAGTTGAGGATATTTTAGTGTACAAACTTAAACGCATTTGTCTTCTGACTGGTATTCACATACCTGGTACATCACAGGGTGGATAGGGATCTTTATCCTCATCTTCTCCTTCTCCATATTCAGTAATTGTCACCTACAGCAATGAAAGGGTTGCACAAGAAGAAAAATAAATTTACATGTACCTTTGAGTAAAAAATTCAACAGAAAGCAAACCAAATAGTCTAGAGTAAGGGAAGTGATACCTATGGTTAGTCAGAGTTTTCTGAAACAGGGTAACTCTGAGAACATAGGAGAGGTGACAGTTTAATACCTATTTTCAGAAGATTATTTTACTATAGTATCCACATTATTCTGGCTGTGTAGATCACAACGAGAATATAACCAACAAGCTCTAGTAAAAATTACCAAGAATGTTTGAACATTCTACTAAGAGTTTATCATTCATTAACCTCTTCCATTGGATTTATCAGGCAAAATACCTACAGGGATCCTAAAATAACATCAGATTTTTCTCACATTAACTATTTCATGGTTTAAGAGCTTCCCTTCTCAGAATATCCCGAAACAAAAAGGATTTTGTGGATTAAGAGATTCTGTGAGGATGCAAAGCCCACAGAAAATGTAGGGATGATGGGTTCATAAAAGAAATTGTACCATGCCCAACAGTCTTGAAATACTTCCCAGCAAAATTTGTAAAACAGCTTCTTAGAAAAGACACAATTTTTAGAATAAACACCTTACTATCCTTGGGCTTCTTCTGGTCACCTTCTGACTTCTCACTTTTTTTATTTTCCAGACTCTCTTTTCTACAAAACAATACAGTAACAATTACAAAGCACAACATGTAAAGACAAAAGATTTTAACTGAACTACACTCATTCTATGAGAAGTTAAGACAGCATACCTAAAACCACATAGTTAAATATTCAAAATGATTTACACAGCTGCAGGTGTCAGAGCAATAAAAATCTATCGCATTTGAATGCAATGATCCATTTAAAAGATTATAATTTTGAGTAGAATTCCAGAAGCTAATCCCTAAAAAATTCACCATATGATCATTACTCCTTTCTACAGGGATAAACTGTGCCCTTGGATTCATACAAACAACTGGCATTGACTTCAATAGGCCTGCACTGATTTCAAAGGAAGGTTTTCTTCTTGTCTATATAAGGCTTAGAGAACTGATTCCACAGGGAGTTGTTCACTGGCAACAACAGATACATTCTTTTTCTAATTGCACAATAAATCCTGCTGTTGCAATGTTTGAATATCAGTTGGCTTATCAGTATGTCCTTAATTCACGCCATTTTCTGAATTACTACCCAACTTTTATCTAAAATCATATTAATTTTGTGTTATTTCAATGTCTAGGTAAATCCTTTCTTTGGTTGTTTTTTTTTTTTTTTCTCCTGAGTCTAATAAATTTTGAAGAAGGTAAAGACATTTATAAACAGTAAAGAAAATCCTTATGAAAGAATTCAGTACCCTCCTCCTTCCCTCTCCTGCTTACTCGACATGCCCATGCTATTTTACCTGGCATTCTTTTTCCTTTCCTTTTCTTCAGCTTCTTCTTTCTGAGCTGTATTTAGACTTTCAGCATCTGCCAAGTTATCCACAGCAATGGCCAAGAAGACATTTAGCAAGATATCTATTTCAAATCATTTTAAGGACATTATGCCTTACTATATTTGTTTGGTTTTTATCAGCATTAACACTGACAATGTGAGAGATATAAAAGGCATGTTACCGACCTACAGCATAGAGATTTGTGATGCTTAAGTGAAGCGCAAATAACACTCGTTTAATGGACTAGATTAATACTGGGTGTAAAATGAGCAGAGATCCTAATTTTAAAATAGCAGAATACTTGACATTTGTTTAAATCAATGAAATTTAACTTTATGCTGGCCTGAGCAAGTTTCAAATATGAAATATTGTCTGTTAAAAGTGAAGACGGTTCAGGCATTTTCAGAAATTTGTTTTTATAATGCACTGTCTTATGTGTCTACAACAGTCTATATAAAAATCTGTACTTCAGTCCATATTAGTTAAGTACACAATCTAAATACTGTATAGTACAGAAAATAGAATGGGTTTGCCTTTTTATCACCTCATGATCTTTTACAATTTCTGAGAATTACACTAGTTTCTATTGCTGCATGGGACCAAGGAAGCATTTCCAGTACATTGAAGGCAGGAAAAGGGAATGCTTTGACAGACTTAATCCTAACTCAGCATTTCTCCATGCAGATTTCTCTCATCTGGTCCCTGCACTATACAGTGGATCACTGGCTCCACTGTCAGTGTATATCAGAATTAACAGGGCTGTATCAAGCATCAAAGAGAGGACTGGGAAATTACTGACACTGAGATCAGACTACATTCCACGCATTTTCAGAGGCAAAGAAATCAAACAGAGACAAGCAGGTAAAATAAGGCTGCTTTCCTGCTGAAGGAAGAAAATAACATTTCTCTGGTTTCTGCCATTGTGGTGGTTGGAGATAGACTCAGAGATCACTGCGGTCTCACTCATTAGGGAACAAAGTCTACATAAAGGTTTTGGTGCATGCAGGAAGCACTTGCATATCCACTGCAATTTACTTCCTCCTAAAATAATTTTGTTTATGTCCCTGGCATGCAGCCCCATTTGCAGGTTTTTCCAGTGAATGCAAAGGATACAGTTACCACAGATGAAGAGGATAATGAAATATATACAGACTATCATGCCTGACGATGATGGGCCACCATATGCCATTATGCCATCATACATAACAGCATTCCAGTCTTCACCTGTTAGAATCTAAGAAGCAGATAGATCATTAGTAACTCAACATCAAAACTAGCAACAAATATGTTTCCTTTGACCAAATACACAATAAGGCTAACCTTCTGTATACAGAAAGCAACACCATAACCTTTTCACTCATTGTTTTAAAATTTCCATTTAAATAAGCATATCATAGAATGGTTTGGATTGGAAGGGACCTTACAGATCATCTAGTTCCAGCTCCCCTGCCACGGGCAGGGACGCCTTCCAGTAGACCAGGTTGCTCAAAGCCCCATCCAAGCATCTCCTGAAAGCTTGGATTTAACTCTACTAGCTTTTATTCTATGCTATGCATTTACATCATTTAACTTCAAAAGCAAAAATAATAAAAATAGAAGCTCATACTTTTACTGATTTTAGCATGCAAAAGTAAGAGCCTTGATTTTCAGTAATGCCACTTATGTAGTAACGCCCGCAAACGTCCATCACTCTTGAAAATCAAAATAGTATTTGTTTTAAGGTTCTCTTTTTTTGAAACAGTGGCCAAAAATTTTTTTCTAGTGTATCCCATTTGTTAGTCCTGCAAATTGGTCTATCCAGTTTCAGTTTTAATGGGGACTGGCTGCCTTGTTATCATATATTATTTAATATATATATACCACACACACTACTACTATAGCTTTTGAAATGGAAGCTATTTGAAACTGAATGGAGCTCAATGCTATGGGAGAATTACATAATTTTCTTATTGACTATTATTTTACATAATTTCATGGAACTTGAGAAGAATTTTACAGAAATCTGTTGATTAGTTAAAAGAATAATTTACAATGGGGCAACTCCACTTTTTCTGTACAACAAAAACTGAGTATTACAAAGCAGGTTATAGGGGCACTTCTAAGTAACTTCTTAAAATTATCAGGTCTATCCTGAGAAAATACGTAATACTGACTCTCATTCAAAATAATGAAGTGGTTGCTCAGGAAAATAATATGCCTGCCAATTTCTTAAATCCATTTTTGAAGAGCTAAATCTATCAAGCTGATTTTCATAGTTGTTGAGCACCCAACAGGTTGGTCATTCCTGAGTTTTCTGAAACTGAAGGAAGCCTCATGCCTTTGAAAACAAGGCAGCCTGAATTGCAAACAAAATCCAACTCAGCTGAATTTGAAAGTACAGTCTTAATTTTCTAAAGGGGAAATGTCAGGTCAAATGTGGACACTTTTCCTCTTAAGGAAGTTTCTCATTAAGATCTTTTTTTAAAATTACATGGAAAGATTTTTTTTGCTTCCTCTGGGCAGCCACCAGATGAAACCTCTATCAAAGAGAGAGGAACTTGACACAAAGTTGAGTCTTGCAAGGTCAGCTTTAAAGTCACCTACAATGTCTGAAAACAAACATTGTGGTAATGTGCAAAGCTGAATCGGAAAATGGCTAGAAAGATGAAAACAATTAGCCTAATTCCAGTAACCAAATTGGGGGAAAAAAAAAAAAAGCAGCATCATAAAACAGTGAAAAGTAAACTGTAATTATAGACCTTTTTCACATGGAACAGACAAGTTATTTTAAATTTTAATAAATCTGACAATGTCTCTTTAAGGAAATCAAGTTATTTTTATATTATAATAAGCGATATGGCCCATATGCAAATATGCACTGTTACAATGCTTCTCATTTTTTCCTGCTTGGGAATAGCTGATCTTTTATATAGCTAATGAAGTTAAAGAAAAAAAATTAATTAAAATAAAAATAACATTCCACCTCTTTTTCTAATCTTGTATTTGATGGACAAAGCAGATTTAATTTTGTGAAGTAATATGACAGCTATGTTGCATAGATAGATCAAATAACACATGAAACAAATGGTACAAATGGTGCAGAGCTACCAGAGTACTGAATTTAATGAGCAGAACACTACTTAAACTGGATAAATAGTATTTGTGATTTTATTTTCAGGCAACATGATCACTTAAACAGTTTTGTTGATCATCAAAGGTAAAATGTTTCATACAGGATGAAAGAAAGTTACCTGGAATACAGTTAAAAGAGCTTGTGGAAAATTATCGAAGGTGCTCCGTTTTGTTTGAGTTTCATCAAAATTAAATTTGCCTCCAAACAGCTGCATTCCAAGCAACGAGAAGATTATGATGAAGAGGAAAAGCAGAAGCAACAGTGAAGCAATGGACTTCATTGAGTTTAACAAGGATGCTACCAAGTTGCTCAGGGATGCCCAGTGCCTATAAATTAAAATGCGTGTATTAACACACACCAAAAAAAACCCCAAACAAAACAGTAAAAGAGCAGAGCATGATGAAGTATTACAAAAGAATTGCTGACCACCCTTCAGCTATCCCTAAAGTTAGCAGTATTAATCTTACCTTGTTACTTTAAAAATACGCAGGAGACGAACACAGCGAAACACTGAAATTCCAAGGGGTGACATAATTTCCAACTCCACCAAAATGGTTTCAACAATGCCACCACAAACAACGAAGCAATCAAAGCGGTTAAAAAGAGAAACAAAATAAGCCTGTAGGCCCAAGCTGTACATCTTTACTAACATTTCACAGGTGAATAAAGCCAGAAGAACTTTATTTGCGATATCTGGAACAAAATATTAAAAAAAAAAAAAAAAAGACATTCCTGAATTGTTTCATAGATTCCATTTGTGTTTTCACATATTAGTACTATATTTTCTGTACTAGTTCGCAGCCTTTTGCTGCAGGAGGAAGTGCTGGTTTTTTACACTGGACTATATTTGATGCCTAAATGGCAAAAGCTGCACAAGGATGCGAAGCTTCCTGCCACCTATAAACTATTCATCTTTCCAATCCATTTCATCACTGCTCAACTCACAGCTTGAGTCCACACTGTAATTAAGCAACAGAGCCCACAGTATGTTCTGCTGTGCCAGTAACTATTTCCTTCCTCAACTTTCAAGCATTGTTTAACAATAAAAGTACAGGTATTTACAATTCAGTATTGTCAGGTTTTGGCTGGTATGCCATTAAGCTGTGTCACAGTTGCAACAATCAAATACATTCAGTCATTTCTTGTATCTCCCTTTGGCTGGGCTGAGTATCTTTCTGGACAGCAAATAACAACAAAATGGCAAAGTACAGCAGTAGTCAGTGATAGAATGCAAGTACTCACAGTCAAGAACAGGACAAGTAATATTTAAATGTACCTTGGATCTGGGTCAGCCAGTCAGGTTGATTATAATGCTCTGATGAGATAGTTAATGTGTTCAGAAAGACCAAGACAATAACAAGCCAATAAAATGTGACAGATTTTACTGCAGCTCTACATTTTCTTCGATTAAATCGATTCCAGCGACGCCAGCGTCGACTGAAAGTTCAAATAAAAAGTTTATTATTATACAGAAAAGATGAACTTAAGGAGGGTTTCTTCTGTGTAGAAAACATAGTGCAAGTACATATGTGTGAGCAGGTGTGTTTTCATGAATGTGTGTGCAATACTTCAGATAGCTGTGTAAATTATTACCAGTTGAAAATTAGAGAGTAATATTTTCCTATTTCTTTTTTATATTTCCTTATAGATTTTCAAATGTAGATCAGAACTTTTGGAGACTCTAATTGGCTGTGACATAACTAGACTACACTGCATTTAACATTTCATTAACAAGATATAGCTGTCTTCTCAGGCACTAAATAGCAGTACAGAAAAGCCAATGAAGCAACTTAAAATCAAATTACATTTAGCCTGAAATGTAGCCTTTGAGTTAAAACACAGGCACAATTATGGCAAGATTAAACAAGACAGGAACATTGAGGTCAACTTTAAGAAATCTACCCTATAATGTTAGAAATCTCAGTCAGTGACTTCTAGAGATTTCTGCTATGTGCCTTGAAATTGTGTCAGTGGGCGAATGTTTGTGAAATGACTAAGAGTGACAATCAAGGATAAGTAAACAGGCCCTATCTAGGTATGAACTGGATTCACAAATGAGGGTATTAGCTTAGCTTTGGACTCATAAAACTAGATTTAATTTCTCTGCTTTGCTTCTGGGAACTTTAGCAAACCAATTAGTCTCCCTGGGCTGCATTTCCATTTGTGAAACAGGAAGAAAATATACTGCTGGGTCATAGGAGAAGGATTAGGAAGCAGTTGATATTGCCTAAAAGGGAGGCATATAAAATTCAGACACTCACAACTGCAGCTGTGGACTCAGATAATAAAATTTAAGAACTGACCAACTGCTTCATCCAACATTCAAGGGACAAAGCAAGCACAGATCCAATGGAAGCTTGACCTAGCCTTAAAATAGCAAAGAACTGAGAAGAGTGTGCATGTATAAACTTCTTTCTCTATTTTCACTATCAAGCCAGTCTAGCACAAATCTGTTGTGATAGAAAGCAGTGGTCTGCTCTCCTTGTTCTGCCCTCTCCTTTCCCTTTTGCCACAACTAGCCTAATGAAGTGATCCAGACCTGAGAACTGACTGCTGAAAAAAGTTGCTTTTTTTCTAGGTTTATTTTAGCAATTCACTGCATTGTTGGATCACAGAAAGAGCATGAAGAATGAGTGGGTGAGACAGAGGAAGGGCACTGCAGCCCTTTTGGCAGTACCAAGGCATCGAACTACAGCTTTTGAAAATTGCTACAAATAACTACACGAATTTCTTTATACTTTCAGTGTCTGAATTAGCAGGTATTGTATTTAATATGTATAAAATCAGAAATGCTTTATATCTGCCTCAGAAATTAGAACCAATATGCAACACCACCACCATAAAAATAACTGAGCTTGACACTGCATTCAAGCATTAACTGAGTTTTCTTTAGGCACCTTAAATTTGTACTTGTAGTACTGGAAATTAACACTGGTTTCACATATCACTACAAAGATGATTCAAGCCTTTGCAATATTCTAGCCATATAAAGGAAAAATATCCTGTCCTGACCTAAATCAACACACTATTCAAGAACGTTCTTATCTTGCCAGTACCCTGGGAACCATGGCCGTCATTAGGATGGCTCACTCCCTGGTAGGTAAAACAGCCTTTTTTTACACTTACAGGACAGCCTATCATTGCAGTCAACGAGACAAGAATAATATTGTTTGGATAGCTCTATTCAGAGGAGCCAAAAGCAGCCCCAAAGTGTATTACTCAGAGCTCTCTGAAGCCAACAGGGCTTTTTTTTTTCCCCCCAAAGGTCTGTAGAATCTGACAAAATAGTATAGCTAAGTGATGTATTTATGACAGCACTGCCAAAGGGTGTGCAATGGCTGTAATGGCACTCACATTTGGAAGCGTATGACTAATATAAGTAATGTGCAAAAATTAGTAATATGACTAATATGCAAAAAGACTACAGAAATAAAACAAAAATTCAAAAAGGAGAATAGGAGTAATTTTCTACCTTCATTAGATTGGTACAAGTAAAGAAATAAACAGTAAGCAGCAGGGTGAATTAGATGGCCTGTTGTGCCAGAAAACCTATGGCTATAAAAGATAAAGGAAAACAAATTACACTATTTTCACTGGACACTCTTCTATTTTTTTTCAACCGCTCCTCCTAGTTTTAACCAAATAGCATAATTTTTTTTCTGGAACAGCAAAATGTACCCTTTTATTTTTAAAAGAAATTCCATTTTGATAACTTTGCAATGATACAACATTGCTTTCATTAAATTTAACAAAAACATAGCAGCTGAAAAAACACTAAAATTGTAGAGGACACTTATAGTTGACATAGTTTTGTTATGACAAACCAAATTATTTACTGCTTTTGTTCTCATTAAATAACATCAGTTTTTCTTCGTAACTATTTATAAGAACATCATTATTCTTACAAATGTGTTCCCAGTTTCACTTTCATTCACTCAGGTATTCATGTGTGGGTCCTGGGTCTTAAATTTGAATCCACACATGGGAAACCCAGTCTTCCAGTGGGTCTGACTGAACTCAGTGTCAGTCAGTCATGCAGGATCTGTGAAGTTTAATTTGTTTACTTGCTATTCATGTGTGTTTGTGTATTGATACTAAGCCTATGCACAGGGTAGGAACATTAATTTTCAGCTGATTTTGTATCAGCAGCCTTTCATGATAACATGGTATTTTTCTAAACTGGACTTTCTGTTTAGAACCACATGCAGAATCCCTGTATCTGTGAAATGGGCATGCCTCATATTTTCAACAGTAAGCTTAAAGAGAAGTAAATATTAATGCCCAAGATGAATTCTTCTGTAGTTGTGGGTACTAACATCTATGCAGAGACTTCACTACTCTTATTTATAAAATATGGGACAGAAGAATTTAGCAGAGCAGTCATTCATTGTGAAAAAATAGAAGCATACGAGGTTATTTTTCCACTCCTCATTTTTGTAGTTACAGGATTCAGGGCATAGAACCAGATTTTTAGCATGACTTGAAGAGTAAAGTGATCATTTAATCAAGTGGTTGTCCAGAAAGGTTGTGGAGTCTCCCTCTCTGGAGATATTCAAGGGCCACCTGGGCATGATCCTGAGCAATGTGCTGTAGGCGACCCTGTTTGAGCAGGGAGGTTGGACTAGATGACCACCAGTGTTTTTTTCCAGCCTCAGCCATTCTGTGATTCTGCGACCATAGTGATAAATGAGGAAGCAAATTCTTAAAAAGAGGGATCTTCACAGAGGAAAACATGCACAAATCTCTTCCCCTAGCAGATCCCCATCTTCCTCTAATCACAGCACTGTTGCATCCATGTCAGGAGAAAAAGTTATTCTAGTATCAAAAGTTTCCAAATTCCACCTGGAATATTACAAATATGCAGCACAAATCATAATTATCCATACATATCCTCACATAATGTGTAGTTAATATACCTTCACTTAACAAACTGGCAGATAATTGCTGTATCTTGCTGGGATGTACTTCTTTTGATCAAGTACCCATCTGACTGTATAGAAACATATTTCTAAGGATTAAGCTCTATCTTCACTTCTGATACAGCAGGCAGGCTCGCTTGAAATTAAAAGCATTTTCTATTTTGATCCGAAGGCAAAGATGTTTACGGTCAAACCAATATCCCTGACAAGCCTGATTTGCTTTGCCCTGAAACACAGTGTACTGCCATTGCAGAATAACATTCCTGAATCTGGAGCAAGGAAGAAGCCAGAAGAGTGAGAATTAGACCAAGATTTAGCATTTGGCTTAGAAGGTGCTAAGTCATCCCTGACCACTGAACACAGCCCATTACCAAATTCAGTTTGAAAACTTCTAGCACTTCCAAATGAGAGACACAAACATCCCGTTGCCGATTGCAACAACTTCTGTGAACAGATGCAGCATTGTTCCATTTTTTCTCCTATAATGGTAACTGTAAGCAATGGCAAGAAGAATTTTAGACCATTAGCAGACTGAAAAGCTGCTCTTTATCAAGCTAAAAGCAATCTCACCTAATAATTTTCATGAAGGGTTAAGCTCAAAGGTCCACATGGACATAACTGGTCCATTCATTTGGTGGAGCTGAAGTCAGTTTCTGTAGCAGAGGGCATACAAGAAATTATACAGCTTTTATAACCGATGATGAAACTCCTAAAAAGTTAGTTGTGCATTCACTACAATCCTAAATAGCCAGATGTCCACTGGCCGCAGTGTTCAGCAGAGTGAGGCACATTTAGATGCTGTCACCAGTTTGCTGGCTGAAAGGGATGACAAAATAAAGCTTGATCATAGCACCACATGAAAAAACCTCTCAGGGTGGGACAGCACCAGTTAACTGTTGCCTGGGAACTCTTCTTCAAAAAAGAAAGACTATTCAGAAGGAACACAAGTCCACTTCAACTGCTTGCAGCTGGTCAGCTCTGATAGGTCATTAGACCTAGTAAGGCTAGTAGAATAAACCTGGGTTTGCTATCCTCTTCATTGCTGCAAGGAGAATATGCTGCTGTTACCAATGAATTAGTTGCTGAACATCCAACACTGAAATCAGTTTTACTAAGGTTAAAAAATTGGAATGCTTCCAGATGTTGCCAAAACTGCTGATGCCAGATGTTGCCAAATCTTCTTGATTGTCCCTTTTTATCACTGAAAATATTCTGTGACAATTGTTTATTCTGTGGGTTGTCTGCAACTGTAGGAGTGGTTTTTGCCCTTTGGGATTCACTAGGCCTACCACTTGACTACTTACATTAAATCACTTTCCTTTTTGCTCCTTCGTGGAATAACCTAACCTTTTTAAACAGAAAGAGGTGTATCTTCTGTGTTTGCAGTTATCCTTTCTAATTACGAAATATATGTCCTATAAGACTGGAAAATAAAATCAAAATAAAGAAACCTATTGGCTTTGTACTGGCACATCCAGTGTCAACAGTATCACAACTACTGATTCTTAGTTTTGCTGGTAACCCTTCCTTTCTGCAATCATATGTGAAAATAGAAGCTCATATTCCTAAATGTTCCTAGTAAATGAAAAGAAAGCCACAAATATCAGCAACATAAATCAGGGAGTTTGATTTTCAAAAGTGTTCATGGATACTTTATTCTTGTGTTCATCAGTAACTGTTAGGAAGAATTTTCACACAATAAAATTTGAAGAACAGCAAATAAAGAATAATTATATGAGATCATCATGATATGTAAACATTCACAAATTAAAAAAAAGCAATGAAGAGAGACAAAAATACTGACCTGAACTTGGATTTTGAGATGGTTTGACTAGATGGAAAGGAAAAGACATTTTTAAGAATTTACAAAAAATAAGACAAATTTGTTCTTTTTAGATTTCTGCAAATCAATACACTGGAATTACATATATATAAAAACAAACTTTTAACAAAATGCATTATCAATGCTGAAATTCTATTATTTCTTTTCTGAAATACCATTCCTAAAGCTTTACAAATTTTCTAAGTGAAAGGAAATCTCCTTTAAAGCTAGGTAAATAATCTGCTCGTGTAGAAGCTGCTTGGAAGTCATGAAAATCTGACAAATAAATACCGAACACCACGGGATACAGAAATACTCCCATATATTCGGTTGTTGCCTAAAAAAAATATATTCTCCAAATCACGAACAATTTAACAGAAAATGTTTCTTTTTACATGTCATAGAGGACTTCTGTTATTTTCTTATTATTATGGACATTATATTTTATAAAAGGCTTCAGGAGAACATGACCCACTAGAAGTTTAGTTGAATTGTTTTATAACTTCTGCATTGAGAATTTCAGTAGAAAGGCAAAATAAACTCAAGTGTCTTACAAAGCTTAACTATTTGAAAGCAAATTTGGCTAAATAAACAACAGGGAAAAATTATTCTTTTGCATTTTGAGATGATGAAGGTGTGCATTTGAAAGCAGCCCATGTACTCACCATAAGCTCCCACAGCATGCCGGGTTCTCTCCTTCTCCGCTCACGTTTTCCGTGTTCACTGATTCAGTTTCACTGGTGGGCATGCTTGCTGTGAGGAAACAGAAATTGCTTTAGATTGATAGCCAAGAAAGGCTTTATGCAGAATGTGATCTCCTGTTCTATTGCAAGAAAGCCTCCACTTTTTGCAGGTCTAATAAAAGATTTATCTTCAAGTCAACTGAAATATAGAGGGGGAAAAACGTATGTCAAAAGGTGTTTGGAAATGATGAACAGCCAAAGTTCTCAGTACTTCCTAGGGAAGAACACTACTTCCATTTCTTCAAAGCAAGCATGAAAGGAAAAACCTCAGGAACAAGAAAAGCATAAAATTAATGTTGATGTTTTATACAGTAGAAATACCATATGAAGTAGGAAAAAATTAGAGAGGTGGAAGATGCACTGAAACTAGAGCAGCTGGAACAAAAGAAAAATGGAGTATCTTACAGGTATTCTGGGGTGAACCTTTTGCTGCTTTGATGTTTTATTTGTTTGGGTTTTTTGTTTGTTTTGCTGGGGAGAGTTTAAGCCAATGTCTGTGGAATGAGAGCACTGAATGCAGAAGGGCTACAATGTCTATTTCTGTTAGGGATGTATCACTATCTTGGTAGCCTAAAGGAGGCTTGAAGCAGATTTAATTATACTCATCTTAACGGAAGTAAGATTTGAGATCAGGCCCTGAATTTTCTGATTTGTCTAAGGATCAAGTACAAAGTGAGAACTGTTAGTAACAGTTTCTCATATATTGCCTCAACACTGCCAGAGATACGTGGAAGTGGTAGATGGTAGCTTGGTTTCCATCCTCACCGATTCCATCCAAGCAGAGAGACTGACAGGTCTATGTAGGCTAAATGTTCAGCTACTATTTGCAACAGCTGAGAATCTGTCCCATGACATGAAATGTTAAACACAGAATTGGCATAACAAAGAAAGATCAAAAATGTTCATGCAAGTGTTTGAACAAACAAGGGACTTCAGGCAGTAAGCACAACAAAACTTTCTTTCACAAGGTTCTTCTGTTTTGATGATTCATTCAGAGTATTACTGAAATTGCATGCTTCTAATATCATGCTTCTCTTTATAAATCAGCTTTATAAACTGAATATTGATAGTCTTGTGTGCACTTCACAGCTGACAAAGTTCAAAAGTCATTTCATTCAAAAGCAAACAATCTTTGATGACATCCAAATTCAAGTATTAAAATTAGAAACGGTTTAAGGAAAAAAAAATTATAAAACTATTTCAGACATAGTCTCACATCTTCAGAACTAATATTTTTTATTTAAAAATGCCAGGGTCTTTTGCAATAAATGCAGGGAGTTTCCCTGTCTGGTAAAGAACTGAAGCAGTTGTCTTGTGCTGGCTGACTTACATGCTGTTAGGAAGCACAACATTACAGCCACCTAATGATGAACATCTTAGCACTTGTGATGGGCAACTGCAAAATATGAATGCAGAAGTCTTGTTTCATACACTGCTATTAAAAGCTGTCATGAAAACAGAGCTAGGTACACTTCTGCAAGTACTCCATATGTGCAATGTGTCTCACAGTTGTGTTTCAAATTTATCAACCCTTCCTTCATCTAAAAGGAATACCCAAAATCTAGTTCCTCATAAATCATCAGTCACACAAATGCTGTTTATTTTGATACATGCCAAATAATTTTTAAGAGTAAGTGTAAAGTAATATCATCTTACTTCAAGACTTGACGCATTAATCTCCATAATGAAATGCCAGCCCTTTTTGAACATGACTGCATAAAGAAAAACAAAGTACCAAAGAAAAGAAAAGTCTTGGTCCCTAATGAAGCCAATGTCAGTTCTGCTAATCATTAAATACAGTCAGACTGTTGCTCTCTATTTTAGATGGTGCTATTGTTCTAACTCTATTAGTGTCTTAAAGGTGCTGTGTTACAAAAATGAAAGAGGGAAAAAAAGAACCGCAGACAGTTCAGTTCAGACATTAGAAACTCAGCTATCATTATACTGCAATTCATGTGCCAAAAAAAAACTTGACAAAAGTACTGCGAAAGGCCGCATGTGGATGTCTAGCTCCAGCAATGCTAGCAAGTCATTAAATCTTTACCTAGAGAAAACAGCAACAGCACTGCATGACCACATCCACTCTCACCAATACAAGCAACCTGGCAAGGCTTGAAAAAATCCAGTTTCACGACCATGGCTTTTTAAGGGGGATGTTCATTGGGCAAACGACAGCACACAGGATAAACTTTTGAAAACCCATCTGATCTCAGTAAGGCCAGCTTTGAGATCTTTAAACCGGTATGCCAGTATTCAAAGTTAGATATCAAATTGTCTCTATTCTTTGTTCACCCTTTGTCCTTATTTTACTGGCATTCTTCTGGAAAAATTATCTAGATTTCTAGGTAGTATCAGCTCTCTTCAGTTATGGTTACTGGTTTCAACTGAAAGAATGCTTGCATTAGTTAATATAAGCAACCCATACAGCATGCAGCTTAATACTTTCCTGAGTATATAGAAAATAGGTCAAATACATCAACTACTACATTTTATTTCTGTGGATAAGAAAACAGATTGTGTTTCTCATGTTATAATGTTCACTATTTACTCTAAACAGTTTTCAGATTTTGCAGCAGGGATTTCAAGCTCCACTCCAGGACATAACTAATGCATAGCTAAGAGCAAGTCAGTGTCCATCAGCATTGGTATATTCTAGCCAGATGGAGCTGGAAGAAATAAATTCCACAATCCTATGATATGACAATTTAGTGTCACTGCAGATTCCAGAAGCAGGCTAAATTCCACCCTGAATTATTGAATTGTGGTGGCAAGTATTACAGTTGGAAATGTTCTCTCTAGAAAGTATATAAGTAATATTTTCATCTGGTTCAACTTCAGCTATGTTTTTTTGATCCATAGGCTGATCTCATTTCCACCCTGATGCACCTTGAGTAGCCTTCTGGTTACACATGCTGAAGGAAACGAGCTGCATAAGTGGAGTGATCTGCACAGCAAGTCAGATATTCAGTAACAGCTACTGGAGAGAATCTCACAATTATTTAAAAAGGCACTATACTGGCAAAATTTTAGATCAATCTTGCAAAATAGTGTCCTGGTTTTGGCTGGGATAGAGTTAATTTTCTTCCTAGTAGCTGATACAGTGGTGTGTTTCAGATTTAGTGCAAGAATAATGTTGATAACACACTGATACTTTAGTTGCTGGTACATAGTATTTATATAAGTTAAGGTCTTTTCAGTTTCTCATGCTCTGCCAGTGAGGAGGGGCACAAGAAGCTGGGAGGAAGCAGAGACAGGACACCTGACCCAAACTAGCCAGAGGGGTATTTCATACTGCAGCGTGTCACACTCAGTGTAGAAACTGTGGGGAGTTGACCCGGAGGCACTGGTTGCTGCTTGGGTCAGGCTGGGCATCGGTCAGCGGGTGGTGAGCAACTGTATTGTGTATCACTTGCAGGTTTCTTTCTTGAGGGGTGGGGTTTATTTCTCTCTCTCTCTATTTCCTATTATTGTATTACTATTATATTTTACTTTATTTTCAATTATTAAATTGTTCTTATCTCAATCGATGGAGTTTTACTTTTTTTTTCCCCCGGTTCTTCTCCCGATCCCACTGGGGAGTGGCAGGGGGGGAGTAAGCAAGCAGCTGCATGGTACTTAGTTGCCAGCTGGGCTTCTGGCTGCTAGTAACATCAAACCAATTCTGTAAGCTCAAAAAAACTCCTAATTCTTTCTCAAATCAGTACATGGATTTTCTTAATCCTTTACACCAAGTCTTTGAGGTGGTCAAACAGGAAAACAGAACAACAACAAAATCCCCAAAGAGGCAACATTATCATTACAAATTCATCTCAAATTTTCCTAAGTCTGCTGTATACCCAGAAAACACATCAGAAGGAAACGGTACTATCTCTTCTGACTGTGAAGCTCCTTGGGGTAAATTCACTTTAAGGAGCGGCTGCCTGGAAGATGTTCTACTTGATACTGTAGTGAGTTATCCATTTTCATAGTGCAGATCTAATGTTGATACTATCAACAATCATTCCCTTTTTATAGACAGCCCATGGAAGCTCAGTGTAAGGTTGAATGGTTGCACGGCAGTGGAAGGAAAGCAAAATTATCAGTCTTCATTACAGAAGCATTGCTGAACCAACCACGTCTAGCCTTAAGGATGACATTGTGAATCTTGGGAGTGGTGTAAAATCTACAGATGTGGTGCTTTTAATGGAAATAGAAGTACAGATAACAAAAAAACCCAAAACGTTTTGGGTGGGATTTCTAATCCGGTGGTAGCCTAAGTCTGAGCTACTCAGATCAGTTTAGTAGTCTCACAAACAGAGGAAGAAATAGGCCACCGATTTGCACTTTGGAAA
The DNA here is from genome assembly GCF_000696875.1 of Nestor notabilis. Classification (NCBI taxonomy): domain Eukaryota; kingdom Metazoa; phylum Chordata; class Aves; order Psittaciformes; family Psittacidae; genus Nestor; species Nestor notabilis. Next base: position 98,825 of record NW_009926691.1, read on the forward strand.
AATCCTACTCATAAATGTATACCTGCCCTACAAGACACGGATGAAACTAAGACAGTGCACACATGCTTGAGAACGCTCTCAATGGGTGAGGTCAGGTACTAGCAGCGAGACAGCATTTGCATCAGACCACAGCAAGTTTTCAGCCAGTTCCATGCTTCTTCACAACTGACATCAGAATCTGAATGTGCTCATTTAAATGCTTTGTTGAAACACATATCCAAAGTAAAACTGCAACCACTTTCAGCCATTTTTATGGAAAAATGATTGCAGCCTATAAAGCTGTGTGAGCTATTAAACAATATATGTAGCAGTCACATGAATAGTTTCAAGTAGACTCAGTATTTGTAGAAAATGAGTCCACTGGGTCCTAGCAATTTCTGAGTTAATACTCTGCCTTCCCTAAAGTAACTGGATCAGATTTGTCAGCCTCAGTCTGAGCCGTAATAGTGACTCTTAGGACAGCAAGGAATTCAGTTGCTGCAATAACTTTGTTGTAGGTAGGATTAAAACTAGACCTCTAAATTGTCACAGCAGTATGTTTACCGGTACTAAAAGACTATCGTACTCGAAAACCCCTGTCCATCTCCATTGTGGGTGGGAAAGAATTACAGAAACAAACCCATCATCAACAAGAGGAAACACAGTAAAAGTTTTGCTAGATTCTACATTAGAAGTATTATAAATAAATATTATAATCATGCTGTTCTAAGCTTACACTACAATCCATTAATAAAGTTTGTAAAATACTTTGATTAATTTCTTCACACATGAATTTAAAATAGATTTCTGAAAAAAGAAAACCTATGCTTCAGCAAGAACAGTAACAGACAAAAAACACTTCAGTGGAAATCGAAACAGATTAAAGCCTCCACTTTAGGAAGGTAGAGCACTGCAGCAGCACCAGTGTATTTCAAACATGCATTTAAACCAGCAGGACTGCATGCACGAGAGTCTACATGCCAAAGACGTATATGCCTTTGTGGTAGAAAACGCATATGAAGTGTGCTTTCAAAACCTCACACATCAAATGCAGCATCAGCACAAAAGAAAGTTCAACTGCAAATCCAACCATGTTTTACCATGTTTATTGGAAGAACGGCCAAACCATCTAAGCCTGCTTTTCTTCTTTTCTTCCATTAAGTCAGCCAGTGTAACCCCTTCGTATTAAGCACATGTAATCCCAGCAGGGACACAGTAGATGGCAGCAGTGGCAACGCAAAAAATAAAAGTGTCCATACATACAGGCAAGGTTAGGCAAAACGAATTGAAAATACCGCCAGCATAGCTCACCAGAGCTCAGCCTCTCACCTCTCGCCGATTTTTGCATTTTGAGCTACATTCACAATGCTTTGAAGTCACTGGAAATTTTTTCATTGACCTGGGGGTAACTAGTTATTGCGTCATAATGAAAACTTACGACCTTTACTAAAGGCATATTTACAATTCTAGTAGTTAAAAGGTATTCCATTATTCAACAGCACTGAATACCTGCCCACTATCAGCAACAGAGATCTGTGAATACAGAGGGTTCATATACAAATAGTTTGACTTAATGGCTTCTCTGGTTAGAAATTTTAAAATGCTTGTGTTGCAGAAGCCTAAACTACACTTTTAAAGTATTATGTAAGAACCTATTAATCACTGATTTAGCTGTCTTTGAAATCTGTACCTTTTCCTGCCATAGAGAGATCTTCTGTATCCTAAATCCAGAGCTCTTCCACATTGTTGAAGAGCATTATGGTGATTTCCATCACAATAAATCAGCAGTAATCTTGATCATCCAAAGGTTTAGGTATTTAAAGTAGGGACACAGCTGCCCAGAAGCCTGCAAATTGTTATTCTGCCTATCTTTGCATGTAGCCCTACATTATGCTTCAAAGACAGTTCTAGAAACACATCATCAGTATATCTCGACTACATTTATTTCCCAGGCTTACTACTCAAAATAATTAACCATAGGTGATAACTAGCTAAATTTCACCTCATTCTTAAACAGGTAGCACATTATTACAACTATGCTCCTAATCCAAAAGTTTTCCATGGAATAACGGGATGGACACCTTGTGCTGCCTCTCATCCTATCTCCCCATGCTCATCCTATCTCCCCATGCCATGTGATATGCAGCAGAGCATGTCTGGAATGCAAGGAAGTGGAGTAATTCGGCAACTCTTCCTTTATACCCTGTCGCAGCTGATATTAAAAATGAAATTCCAAGCCACATATTTAAGCACATGTGCACAAACCCAGAAGAGTACTAGGAGATTGCCTCTTTGCTGGAAATTTCCACTCCATATATATATGCATACCCGAAATTAAATTCTTGGGATTGTTTTAAAGGTCTTGTAATTACATTCCTTCTCCTATTTTTACTCTGTAAGTCTTCTCCAACTCTTAACTTACCCTAAAATTATATCTAAGTTAACAGTTTAGAGCCCAAAGCTCTCTCAAACACAACAGCAATAGAAACAAGTATTTTTTTATTTATGAAAGACCTGTATGATCTAGAAGCTCTTTAAAGAATGCTGGAGCAAATTGTTCTTTTGCAGCATATTAACACACATCCAATTTGAACAGGATGCAACAAATTCCTGAGATTTGACCTGCAGACTTACAAACCAAGTCCATCAGCACCATAGTCGACAGGATGGCTGCCCAGTGCTCTGTGAAAATTCAGCATCACCTACAATTCTGCATCGTAGTCTTGTACAAAGTGTATTTACTCAATAAAATGTGCAACCTTTTATTTCTCAGTCTTAGGATTTTATATTGATACTCAAACCCACCCATACAACATCAGTATCAACAACAACGTCTAGTAAATTATGTAGCTTTTTTTGTTCTGCTCTAGATAAAACCTCTGTGCTACATTTTTCACATAGACATAAATTATTCTTTTCTGGGTGATGCTGGCATCAACATCAACCCACAAGTTGCCTTCCAGCCTCTCATAAAATCTTTGTTTCCTTCCAGTCAGCAACACAAATTCATCCCCTACTTTTATCAACTAAAGGTCTAATAAAATTCTAAAAAACAAAGATTTTAAAAGTAACTTAACTACATGCAATACAGAGATAAGTTTTAAAACAGATACCTCAATATCAAACCACATAATTTTCACTTTTTACTACTTCTGAAAAGTACTATGGTTTAAAAGAACAGTTAATGATAAATTAACAGCTTTAGAAGAAAAAGAACAGTATTAATGTATTCAACACAGAAAATAACATTCTGAGTTGGCTTTGACAAACCACTTATAGATGCTTTGTCTTATATATACTCATGGAATCTACATGAAAAAGTACCATGACTTTCTAGAGTATCAGATAAATAAGAAGATGCTATTTAGCATTAGTATATATATTGGACTTTAAACTTACATTTAGTATTAAATCATAAACCACAAACAACATCCTGAATCCATATTCTCATTTATGTACACCACTAAAAGTTCTCATGCAAATTTTAACCACTACTATGTAAACTTGGTGAAGAGGCTAAAATAACCTTAAATAACATTAAAATACTGCTGTTACTCAAAATTTCTGTAACAGAGAAATCGATTGTAATTTTTACAGTTGTCACACTATCATGAAACTAGCTTGTTCCTTTATATTACAACTCAGGTCAAAAGCACTAGAGGGCCACTACAGCATGAATAACCTTTCCCATAATACACTACTGATAAATAAATACACCAAAAGTAAGCAATAATTATACTCTTTAGTGTCAAACCAAAATCCCACAGGATCTCATTTATTCCATATTCTTTTAATACATCTAGTAAAAAAGATTTTAAATACTTCTCTTGAAAATCAGAAAGATCCAGAATGTAATTTCTCTACTTCAAAACTCAAAAAAAACCCTAACAAACCCAAACGAAACCCAAAACCAAAAAACAAACCCTTTCACTATTAGCACCAGGTTATGTCTTGACTGTAGTTTTGACCATATGTTTTAAGCTTTTTATATAATTATTATTCCTATTGCATGCACCTACAGGCAAAAACATATTTTTCTTGACTAAGAATTGACAATTATACTTAGTGGCATGTAGCCTGTATGCACTAACTTTTTACAGACCACAAGTATAGCAAAGGTTTTAAGTCTCAGTAGTGACTGAGTGCAGACAATGATTTGCACATGGACAGCACAGAGCAGAATTTTGTTGGCAGATTCTGGATTATCTTCCATGACTAAGTATCAATATATTAACAGACATGATTGTTCTGCTAACAAATGCTTTTGCAAATTGAAACTCAGAAAGCGACATTAGCCAGGCTGCATTCACCCCCGTGTAACACCCTTAAAAGCAGTCACACTGTCCCACATGGAAGTAGTAGAGAGTAAAGAACACATACTGTTCCGCTTGCCTTCTTCATCAACCTCTTCATCATTCTCAGGGTCAATGTCTTCTGCCTGTGTAATCCAGTCTAAATATCCCTTCAGATCTTCTTCAAGCTGCTGTTTTTCACGTAGCTTCTGAAAGTCCCCTCGGGCCTTGGCTTTTTCTCTTTCCTTGGAAAATTCTCTACCAAATTGAGAAAAAGTAGAAAAAAATACTGATTGTCAAACTCCCAGGCATTTTGATCTAGGTCTTGACATTGCAGAATAACATACTGACATAGACAATAAACTGAATAAACTACACTGAAGATTTGAGAGCTTCTTTGAAAACAAAGACAGTGGTGCAAAGAAGTCATGGGAAATCCCTATCACATTCCATCAAAACTTTCAGAGGTTTTATGACTTAATCGAAAATAAAGCAATATTCTTGACTCTTCCCATATAGGAAGAGTCCCACGTGTGTGCCCCCTGCTCCCATTTAGTTATGTGCACTTCTATACAGATTTTAAAACCAGTTTTATCCAATGGCTACAAAGAGAAATTAACTTGCAATAATGAAGTCATTTCAGAGAACTGAATATTAGTTTCAGTGAAAAGGAAATTCCAGCATCCAATTCTAAAATCTTTCCTCTTCCAGCCACAGTTTATTTGCCATATCAGCACATACTTATTTCAGTGCATGCTTCACAGAATACTACTAATAAGCTCTCTATCATCTCATGCATAGACACACCTGTGCTGCACCATTATGCTTCCTGTAACAGAACCTAGAAACCCTGTCCTTGCAGATCAGAAACACATCTTTCTATGTAAATTGAACTCTGTCTCACTGCTGCAGTCTCAGGACAATGTATTTTACAATCTGTCCAGTTCATCATTAGGGTCAATGCCTAAATTATCATGGAATGATAATTAAAATAATTAAGTAATGCTCTTGAAGAAAGAAGTTGGCTAAAATGGGCTACTGAGATCTCTTCCACCCTGAATTACCTTGTGAATCTATGATTCCCTTAATGATGTAGGACTCAAGACAATCAAGCAAATTCTTGCACCAACTCATTTCATATGCTGACCAACACTGGTACAGATACGGTGTGATACATAGCTCCAATTGCATAACTCCGCTAGAAAGATCAAACATTGTCCAATTTATCCAAGTACCAATATGTATGATTAGGGGTAGGCAATCACCTTTTGGAACTGTATTGTAACTGTGCACCAATTCAGTATTTAAAACTAACCTTGTTGTGACTAACCTGTTAATCTTACAATAGGGCTGAAATTAACCTAAAGAATGGCTATCATAATTTCATTTACTAAAAATTTGCAACCCTTTATTTTTTGTGAACTTTCACCTGAAAAATATTCCCTAATAAATATACTCCAAGGGGAAATTTATTAGAGCACTCAATAGTATCCTTTTTCAAGAGGAAAAATATTAGGAAATTAGTGTAAGACTTGCAAAGTATTTTAACAAGCTGAACACAACTATCAACATGATGTTGCCCTGCTAAAAAATACAGCAGAGTCTCATTTTTTCAACATAGTATTTCAGTTTGGTGATAGACATTACTTATTTGGAATTGCAACGATATAATCTCTCCAGGCTTTTTTATTTCAATTGTTTTATTTGCAGTCTTCAAACATCTTCTAATAAATAAATTTCTGCTTTGACATTAGTAAATTTAGAAATTAAGCTCTTTACATGCAATCATACAGGTTTTGGGTTGTTTGTTGTTTTAATTTTAATGTTCCGTTGCAGAAGCTAAAAAGCTTTCAGTTGCAAAACTAAGAGGCAGGCACTACACCTTTTACAGCTGAGGACTGAATTCAACAAAAATTCAGTTTGACATGGGGAGATAACCCTGTTCCATCTGATGGCACTGTAATGAAGCTGAAGAATGCCAGTGCTTGCTTTGCATTTGCTGCCCTTCACCTAGCATCCAAGGACGAGGTCCTCCAAAAGGCCGTATCTTCACAAAAATGCTCATGGAACAGATGTCACAAGCCTGGAAAAAAATTGTTTGCTTTATAAAATGCTGGGTTTAAGCATCTCACAGAGAGAATAGACTGTCCTTCACGTCTGACTGAGGCAACATACATGTGACTCTTATTCCATAGGCAGCATCTTTGAAAAGAGAGCTATCATAACGTAGTGGGAGATCAGAAGTAACAAGCCTTGCTGGCTTTTGCTAAGTATTTGTGGTTTGTTCAGTTAAGTCCTTTGGGTTTTTCATTAGGGTGAAGGATATGTGATGTGTGGGGGTAAAGTAAAATGAAAGCTACTGTTATATGGAATGAAGTGAAAGATTATTTAAAAATACAACTGCTGGCAAGGCTGGTACTTTCAACAGTGCTTCACCTGTGACAGAACCACCTTTTAACTTTGACTACATTAAAACGGCTGCACACAAAGAACTAAACACAGATTTTTATATTCACAGATAACTATGACCTTCAATCCAGCATGCAAGTCAGACATTGCTTTGTTAAATGCTGCTGCAATTTATCAGTAGGGGAAGATGCAATTTGATTTCCATGATATTTAAAATTTTTACTTTTCTTTTTAAAACCTGGCTGTAAGAACCTGAATAAACTGAATTTTCTTTAGGTGGAAGAGGAATCTGGCTCTATAGTATTTTTTTCTATCACAGTCACAATGAAGCGACAACCCTCAGACACACATAGGTATGTATTCCTTTTGCTGAAATACCATGACTAAGAAAGTGGAATTAAATGGAATTGGAATGTAACGAGTTTCTTGTTAGTGGAACAAAAGCTTTTTTTTTTTAATTATTTTTCTCACAAGAAACAAGAAGTTATTTTAAAAAGGTGATGCAGGTGAGCTGAGGGAGAGACATTGCCTCTTTAAAGCTTCTGACAAAGACATTTAGACAACAAGATATCTGAGTATTTAGACAAAAGATATGTAGACATGGACTTATCACCTAGAAGGAGGAATAAGATGGCTGCTTCTGCAGCATTTCATGGCTATGGCTTGGTCCAGGGCAGAAAAAAAAGCTGTTGTCTATGTAAGCAGCACAGGTACTGACATGGTTAGACTAATGGCCTGAACTGTCCCCTCTAACTGTCATCAACTCAGAACTCAGCCCAGGAGCCTATGAAGTTGATAGGCTTAGGAAATGGCACATTAATTGTCGTAAGAGAACTTAAGCTCTGTAAATGTTTGATTACACAAATACCTGTGCTAAGAGCAAACTTCAAAATATGTATTTCATTCTGTCTTGATAAAATGACCTGGATCTGGCATTTGAAAACATGCATAGGGGAAGGGGGGACTAGTTCATTAACTAAAATGACAAAAGTTGTATTCAAAGGGCTGTTGTGACTATGCTAGCATTCATAAGGGTCTCTCCACTAAATGTGATTCAAGCCAGCCTCCACCCAAGCTGCAAACTGACAAATCCTGAGGAGCTACTCTGATCTGACACCAGCATTTGTGAAACGAAAATCAGGCCTATTCCCTGTAAAATTTCAGTTTGAAAATAACACGGATTTAAGTAGTTTTGATAAAGCACAGAACTCAATGAATATGTTTTGTCCTAATTTCAATAACTAGAAAAAGCAAGCTTACTACTGTCTCATATTCTAAAGAATAACAGGCTATCAGGGGTAGAAAGAGCTTATTGCAAATCTCTGTTTCTGAAGAATATTATAAAAGAGACCTGCACAACTTGTATAACAACACCTTGTATAATTAATTACCTGTTTGCATTCAAAAATATCTTTTCTTCAAAACAGTCTATTGCTACTTAGACAGAGACAATTCAGGTTTTTATTTCACTGCAAATACAAAAAAAATCAGCCCTAGCCAGACTAATTTGGATCTAGTTAAGTATAACTAAAAATTGCAGCATATGACAATATCCTGTAAACTAAGTAAAGCTTCAAATTGCAGCCACAGTGTAAATAACTCAGTCAATTGCACCTGCAGCAGAAAGGAGATATCACTTGCAAAATAAAGCATTATACGGAGACTCACCTACATAATCTAACTTATTTTTAGTGATAACTAAGCTACTACACGATACACAAGTGTTAGGTCTATTGCTCAAAAATTCCTCGTCTCCTTGAATAAAGATGATTTCAGTTCTCTGCTTAGGCACAAAACCATCATCATCAATGGCTGTTGAGGCAGAAGCATATAAAATGCAGGTTTCGAGTTCTTGCTTTGACAGACTGGGGCAATCGTTTTCATGCCAAGCTTTTTTTCTTCAAGTGAGTGAAATAACTCCTGCTGGTATGCATCAGCTGGGAATGGCTCGATGCAATAGGGCGGAGGTGGCAGCAGAGCGTGCTACTGGGACTCAGTTACAGCTCTCCAGTTCTCACACCTTAACTTGAGGCAGAGTCATATTAACCAAAAATCCAAGTTTTCTTAAATTTTTCTGGTATACTCTCCCTTCTCTCTGTAATTCACAGGCATAATAACTAAGTAGACACCTCTACTGGCCTCCTATCAGCTCAAAGTTCCTCCATGCCAAAGGCTGGACACTTTTCATAAGGGGGCAGCAACATGACTTCCTTTATCTTCTGTGCATCATTAGGCATTGATGATAGGAAATAAACAATTGCTTTAGGTATCTAAATATAAACCAGGACACTAATTCTTCATTGGCCATGTTATCACCTCTTTGTGTCACTGCAAACACAACAAGAGAGAATTCATCTACTGCAGTGTGCAACTTACTGCACACAGGCTCTGGTACGTGGAAAGTGTTAAGCTAATGCTATATGTAGAACTGTCACCCAGACATCCTAGACTCACATTTATTCACAGAGAACAGCCACATAATAACAAAAATGTACTCACAGGAGTACAGTGTTGGCCACCAGACTCACAGAAGAGGTTTCACACAGCAGTAACTATACCAACCAACAAATTTGCAGAATCGGAGAACCCAAACTGCTTAAACTGTACAGATAAGCATGGACAGCAGCTCACAGCTGGATATAATGTGTAACAGATGTAGAGAGACATAAAAAAGGTTAAGTAACATTGTATCTTTAATTACTGGATATTTGCATACCTCAGTGTTACCCTTTCTTTTAGAAATAATAAAAACTCACAGGCTGAACACTGTAGAATTATTTTTGCAGCACAAAAAAGTCCTAGCAGGAATTTTCCTTGAGCAAGGAACATTGGGTTCTTGATGAGGGAATGCAAAATGATATTACCTACACAGTTACTTCCATATAGTTCACTAGCAACTGACAAAATATATATTGAAAGGCTCCAGCACAACCTCTGTGTAGCAGAGGGCCTGTACAGCATTATTGCACCAGAGTGCACATGAATGCAACAGAATCATCTGTGGGAACAGCAAGCTAAGGAATAACCTGATAGAGCAACAAAACTGAGATCTGATATTTCAGTCTGTTATTATATCTGCATATTAAGATGTACTCCTTCTGTCCTGAGCAGAGACCTGTTTGGCTTAGGACATGCTAAATTTCTTAAAGGAAGAACTGGCAGTACTGAGCATAGGACCATACCCCAGAGTGTGTTCACCCCAGCCACCATCATGTTGTGCACCCTACCAGCGTGAAACGTGATCAACACATTTTTGTCTTTTTATTTTGAAACTGATGTGATCTGTTACCTGCCAGGAACTCATAAGCAATTATCTCACAGGACTAATCCCTAAGAAGCCTTGGTGTGCTAAGTTCAAATGACTGAAAATCAGTTCCCTTCAAGTTCTTACTCAAGAGTACTGAACTTCTCCCATTGACTTTAGTGGTGTCTGTCTAAAGCAGTTGATGAGAGTTAGTGCTGTAGACAGCAGTACCTGCTGATTATCTTCTATTAGTATATGTAATTGATCAATCAAATATAGTATTTCCTTGGTTTGTATTTATTTGTGTTTGAGTTCTGTTTTTACTAGCCATGCAGCAATCAAAGAACCTCCTTTAGCTCATAACCTGCTGAGATCTAGAGCTGAAGTCCCTCTCCTCATTTTGAATGTATATTCTGTTTATGCGAGGGAGTTACATTTTTATCCATAATTTTTTTTTTTTTTTTTTACTGAGCCTTCCCTCTGCTGTGAAAAGGAACACTGTCAAAACCAGTTCATTTTCCTTTTACTGAAAGACTATGGATGACAGTTCACTGCCGGTTTCTATTTGGTGCATCATTATTCAAATGTCTTTTTCTACGTTTTTTTCCATATATACTGTAGAAAACAGTTCTTAGGTGTATAGCTTTTCCATGCCAACATATTTTATATGACACTAATTGACAGATACTGCCGTGAGATTAGCATGGATGACTACATATACCCGTAGCTTTTAGAATTATGTACATATATATTACAAATAATACTGTGGGGAAAAAAGAAATGAAAAAAATAACATTATTTTAGTAACCTGCAAGACTTCCATGTAGGAGGATGCATATAAGGACATGTCAAAGCTTATGCTTCGGTGTCCTTTAGCAAGGCAATAAATTCAGCTTACAGAGATTTATTAAAGTGTGTTTGAAAGGTCTTATTTGTTCCCATGGCTACCCAAAGAAATACTAATGCCTTGAGCAGAAAATGCCATCAGCAGAAACCATCCCCTAATGATAAGGACTATCTTCAGGAATAGATTATCACAGCTCATTAAAAGGCATGCCTCTTGATAAATAAATTATGAAGTTTTTATAATTTATTATTTTCTCTGTTCGTAGTAAAACAGTTTAGTGCATGCTGGATTATTGGCATATTTATTTTAATTTTCAATATACTTTTAAAGGTTCTTTAAATGGATGAATATCTCTCAATTCCCTTTTTTAGGGCTTAGTTTTATTTGTTAACTTTCTAATAAACTTAACTTTATAATTTCTAACTTAAATTTCTGGTTTCAGCTCAATGTCTCTTGTACCAATAGTCATGATACACTTTATTCTGTAATATTTGGAGGAGGCCTGTCCTCAGGTCCCAGTTTCTGTGCCTACTATTTCATGACTTTGGAGAACACAGGACCAGTTTATGCTGTTAACTCACACTGTGTGTAATGAAAGCTACAGGTAAAAGCAGACTCCTGAAACTGTCCACCACCCTTCACAGAGGTAGAACTGCAGGGCAGCTCCTCAGTGCCAACATCAGTGCCTTTCCATCAAATGTGAAATTGCTACAAAGATGCACTGCCTAATCCTTGCATCATACCAAAGGAATTTTTACAGAGGAAAAAAAGTTGCTCTGGGTTCTCTAAGGGACTGAACCCACTTCCTCCTGGCTGGCTTAAAGACATAGCCATCAAAATAGAGCATGACCATGTCATGATCACTTTGCCATTTATGGAACTAAAACAATTATTCAGAGCCACATACAGCTTTAAATTTGTAATGTGAATGAGCAAAATGCAAACCAGCCCAAGATAACAACATTGCAAAAACATCTGAATACATCTATGGAAGCTTTCCATATCTATCTGCAAGTATTTTGCTCTGTATTTCTAAATACTGAAAGAATCAGAACATACAGTCTTACTGTGAAGGATCAGCTGACAGTTCAAGGTATCCAGCTAGATTCCTAGGAAATTCACTACACTGAAAGAAATTACCAACCACCAGATGTTTTGAACCACACTTCCAAACACATTTCCAGAGCTGGATCCAGAGCATTTTTTTCTACTATGTTTATGGAGGAGCTTGTTCGCCAAATCTGTTCTTAGGCCAGAGTTAAAGCCTTCTTCAGAGCCTTCTACTGAAGTTGGACCAAGAGTCACCCCTACAGCCCTTTTCTAGACTCACATCTATAGTTGGCTCTAAAGCCATCTCTAAAGCACTTCCTAGAAGTGGATCTTCAGCCAATTTTAGCACCCATTCCCAAAGTGGGACTTGGGCCATTTCTTGAGGTCTTTTCCAGAGCTGAATGTAGGTTCAATTGCCCAGCCATTTCTTGGAGATGGATTTAGAGCATGTTTTGGAGCCCTTCCACATGGCCCTTTCCAGAGGTCCTTCGAGAGGCCTTTACTAGAGCTGATATAGAGGTGTTTGTCTCACAATCCCCTTCTAGTGCTGAATCTGGAGCCAATTGCTGGAGAGCATCTCTGTGGCTGACAACTTGTATAGGTCACTGCTGGAGCTGGAACCATTTCTGGTGTCTTTTTTAAAGCTGGCTCCATAATTTCTTAGATGGCATTAGGGCCTGAGCTAGATCTGGAACCATTTCTAAAACCTGACCTGGAGTCTTTTTCCAGAATGCCTTTTCCTGTAGACTCCTGCACACCGCAATAGTTTTTCAATTGAGAATTCCCTTTGGGAATAATGTGAATAATACTAGTGTCTAGTACAGGTAAAAAAGTATTTATAAAAAGCTGAATTACCTCAAGCCTATGAATTCTCTCCATCCTTGCTATTCAGGGGGATATTTAGAAAAAAATCTCCACATTCATCTTACATGCAGAAATCAAAATATTTCCCACATGCAGATTCCACACACACATTATTTCTGTTACTTTATACATCTGCTATTGAAAACATGAACTCTATTTTTAAGAATGTCACCTTCAGCAGGCAAAACTGACATGGATCACCAGGAAATACTCACCTTCAGAAATGGCTAGATGTAAAACAAAACATCTCCCAAATCATCATTCTCTTTCATTTGTACAGTATCTAAATACATCAAACATGCAGCGCACAAGAGGCATTACAGAAATACGAAGGGGCAGATGGCCACAGAGTAACAAAGAAGTGCAAAGAGAATGACTATTTTAAAACCACAAACAGATCAAAACAACAGACAGATTTAAATGTACATGGCATAACTTGATAATACAGGAAGTAACACTTTCATACAGAAAAGGTGTATTAGGCATTCAGATTCCACTTCCAAAATCTGTATGCAAAGCCATGCTTTTCAAGTCAGTTGGCATAATTTTTGCATTCTTGAAGTTCGATTGGTTTAGTAAAATTTAACTTTTTTTTGTAGATTTATCATAAACTATGTTTCATGCTATGGTTTGAATAGCATAAAATGTAAAAGCTAATAACTCTTAATAAAAACCAAAGAATGCATGTTACATACTCAACACCTGCCTCAGAATGAAAACTATTAGCTGTCTACTAAGGAATACAAACGCATTCATAGGATTTTACTAGTACATCATTTTTACCTATAAAATTTAGACATATAGGTCTAAATATAAAGTATGCGGGAAATATTTATTATTTATATACAAATGGCATTTAATGATGAAAATAAATCAGTGTAACAGTGTTCCACACTGGCCCTTGTCAGAGTTTTGAACAAGTATGCCAGGACATTTTCTTCACTTAAGTACCAAAGATTAGTTTAGTATGATAGCTATCTTTTAGGCACACTCTCTTTTCCTTTCTCTTTCCACTTTCAATGTCAATCATTGGTGATATTTATATATCACATATCTCAGTTCACTGGTATAACTTCCTTCAGCATAGAAGTCAAAAAACTGGAGTGTTAGGAAGGCTCTTCTGTGAATTTAGGGCAAACATGAATTCGAACAATTCATCAAGCACCCTGAGCACTCAAGTGACACTACAGTTAGATGGCACTATGGCAGAAAAAAACTTTAGGAATTAACAACTTTAGGAATTTAAGCAGAGTTCACATTACACTCAGCACTGCCATTTCTATTTGGTGGAAATCAAAGGCAAGCCAGCAAGGGTTCTGAAGAGCATTAGACCTCTACACATAAAGCAATGCCTAGAAATCAGTGGTGATTTCTTGCCTGCTGACAAGGGGGGCACCTCTTCCTTGCATTGTAACAGCAACTAAGGAACAACTCCATATTCCAACAAATATCATACATACCATAAGGTTGCAAACCTTATAAAGTATTTTAGATGTACTAAGTAAACGTAAAGCTTAGCTGTGAGGGTCTCTCTAAATTTCCAAGGCTTCAGTAGAAAAAATGAACATGTGCAACAAAGCACCAAATCTGACATTACTTTCCCCACAACTTATTTTTAAAAACAAAAGGGGAATTATCTACTTAACTCTTACCATGTGAAACCTTCACACAACAGGAAGAAAACTAATTGCTGCTTGTGACCTTCTTAAGGGCCAGCAAAAGGAACTGTTAAAACCTAATCCACTAATGACTTCCGTGGGAAGTCTAGTCACACAGCAACCTTAGGTAACAGTATCAAAGGAAGAACTAAATTATACTCCAACTAACTTCAATTATCTGTCCTTCTCTCTCTTTTGTTTGTCCAGTGTGGCCGTGACATCAAAGCTAGGCCCTTAGTTTTGCAATAGTTTACACATTTGTCCCTGGATAAAACAAAGCCGATACAACTGTATAAATCAGACCTTACAGGGTAGGTCTTGGAAGGAAGAGATTAAATCTAGAAATTAGCAATGTGTTTTTAGCACTACCCCTATGCTTCTAAACATCTGCTTTGTAAAGCAATTCTGATGGTAAGATAAAAGCACGCTTTCCCTAGTTTCCTGTGTGTAACAGGAATCTATCACAGTCAAATGACTTATGATTGTAAAAAAAAAAAAGTGTAAAACCACTCATCAGATAAAAAACCTCTTGCAATATAGTCATATCAGCAACTCGAGATTTTGATTATCTGATTTCCAGGACTGTAAAAATGCATTAGTTTTCCTTTCAAATCTGATGTACTGTGGCAAAGCCATGAATAGGGCTGCACACACAACCAGCAGCCTGATGACACCAGCAACTATGGTGTCAGGCTACCTTCTATGCGAGAGACTTCTCTGTTGGCTAACAAAGATGGCACAACTCGCCTAAGGCTGCCAGAACAATGGTACATAACTAAACGCTAATAATTACAATTACGGTAATTTTCTTTAGGTATTCAAATGCTATCAGGTTATTTTATTTATCAGAAAGTATCTTTGCCATAAACTGAAATTTCCCATGCTCGAGTTTGTTAGAAACCAGGAAATGGCAAAAGTAGTGGAGTTGTAACCTGTTGTGGTAAGGGGGCTTTGTAAGAAGAGAACCTTACAACTGTTATCATCAATTACAGTTTAAACCACATCATACAGCTACAATTGACACCAGTTCTTGGCTCGAGCCTGGCATACACAAACCAACAAAAAGCTGTGACAACCTCCCAGTGACAAATATCTAATTGATACTTGATTATTGATAAATATATTAGCTTTCTGGTTCAGGCTGTCACAGCAGTACACAGCTCCACAATTCAGGAAACACTAAATACTTTGTGTCAAGGTAACCTCATCATACTTTTTCTGTAAGACAGATGTTGAAGTACCCATTAAAAATTATTATGCAATGTGACTCGCAAACACCCAAAGCACTTCAATTATTTTATGGATATTTGAATAAAAGCAAAAGTTGGGCTTTCAGAAAAGGAAACTTCTCTGTAATTATAGGGGAGAATGTTTGCATAGGTGCATACCCCCTGGGATGCTAAATAATATTTCTCCCTGGTGGAATATTACAGAATAAGGAGATTACTGCCTCATTTAATGAGTATTTTTGGCAAGCATGGTGAACGTGACGTCAGACAGATACAGGCAGTAGAATCACACAGTTCAGTCCAAAGAGCAAACACTGGTAGGATGACGTAAGAATCTTAAGTGCATGCAAAAAAGCCATTGCTGAGAAGCTTGAGTAAATGCAGAGGCCATCTTACAAGTAGCAGTAGCATACACAATGTTAACTCAACTGCTTACCCACTAAGTACACCAAGAACCAGGTTAAGTACGAAAAATGAGCCAAGGATGATAAGACTAACAAAATAGATCCATGGCCATTCACATCCTATTGCATCATTTACCTGTAAAATGTAAGGAAAGAAGTTATGATTCAGTCATTTATCAAACAGCAGAGTCCTTTTTGCAGCTGCCAGATCACGTAGGTTCAAGACAAAGTTTATGGCTTACTCATGTCTCAAAAAAAATAATCAGCGGACATTTGATTAATTGCTTTAATTACCCAAATTATATGTAGATGTGATGCCTTAGAAGATTAATTAAAATAACATTTAAATAATTTCAGAAGAATTATTATAATTTGGCCACAAGTATGGACATGAACATATACTGATAAGTCTAAAGTCCAATTTTGGTATTCATATGTTATTTATATGATAGCTACAGAAAATCGTTTCTGTTCTAATCAGAGGAGAAAGAAATAGAGGCTTTTTAAAAGAAGTCGTCGTAACTAAAGGCTCACCTGCATAAGATAACCTGTGTGTTCATGGCAACTGAATTCAGGACTCTGCCTTCATGATGAAAAAGGTGTATGCTTACCCGCTCAATACACCAAGAACAAGATTTAGTACGAAAAATGACCCAAAGATGACGAGACTGACAAAATACACCCATGGCAATTCAAATCCCATAGCATCATTCATCTGCAAGAAATAAGATGATCTTATAGAGTAGATCACTATAGTAATAGCAATGAAGAGTTAGAGAAAAAGAGAATGTAATCAGTCAGGTGAGACAGCATTCTATGCATTCCTTCAGTATTCAGAGAACAATACAAGACAGAAGGCACTGGCCACATTCACTTTGCAATTCAAATACATACTCTAAAACAAAATACTGAATGAACCTAGCACTCAGATCAAAATTATCAAACAGAAATGCACCTCAACTGTTCTGTTCTTTAACACCTGGAACATGAATTAAATTTCGGATCTCACTAATTGAAATTATATATACAAAATATGTTGAAATACGATTTTTAGTTCATCTATATATCCTAGGTATATGAATGATCCTTTGAGAAAAGAAACAGTAACATGTATCTCAATAGTACAAGCAGTCTTATTTTATCTCTAACATGGAATTTCAATTTTTTTTACTGAAATAACTACAGTTGGATGCAGTCAGACATTTTAAATTAATTCAAAAAGAAACAAATGAGAATGAATTTGTATAAAAACATGAACACAATTTGAGGAAAATGAAAAGCTGAAACAAAATTTTAGAAACATAGTGGAAACATGGAAATAGTCTAGAAACACCTCTGAATTAAAAAAAAAAAATAAAAAAAAAATCTATCAAGAACAAGGTTAAATGGAGTTTAAAAAGTTGTTACTGAATTTTTTTTTTAGTAAGGTTGAAGTAACTGAGTGCTAAATACATTCTTTATAGACACATAAGCTTTTCTATGAAGACTTTTTCCACTGCCTGTTCTCAGTAAGCTCATCATACCTATCAGACAATGGACTTAAACGTATTTATGGAAATCTAGAAAGGCCTATTCAGAAAAAAAAAAATTATTTTGAAACACAGGGAAATCGGTTTTGTGTGTAGCATTCAGGTGCTAAAAGACATTTTGGTAAGTTACAAAAATAATTCCGACTTGGAACTTCTTGGAAATGTTTCTGTGGGAAAGGAATTAATCTGCCTTTTTTGTTTATACTAACAGGTTTGCATTAGATTCTTCATAAGATGCTTTTTAGCCATGAAAATTCAGCAGATAAAAATCACATGAGCATTCAAGACTGAATATGGAATTGTAGAGCAATCCTTGGGCAAACCTTTTTCCTCTTCTGTGAATGCTGCTGTTCATTATATCTGAAATTTGGGATTAGGCTTTGAGCTGTATTAATAGTCAAGTTTGACTCCTATCCTTAACATTTCTGTTAGAACAGACATATTAAACATGGGAAAAAATGTTTTGCAAACTGTAAGTCTTATTTTTCCTGCTGTCTTTCAAAAATGTATCATAATCTCAGTTTCTTCAAGGTAGCCCTATGGATAGTTAGCTAAAAGCACACGCATTAAGTCTTTGCAGGTTAAGGCCCACAGGCACTTTCCTTCAACAGTGATCTGTAATAATGAAACTTTACACTAGCTGAAGTAAACTTCCTATGTCATCAGAGAAGATGATTTTACACAACCTCATACATCCTTTAAAATAATCTCTCAATGTAAATGCTTCAGTAATTTTAAAATGCTTTAGTAATTGAACTGAGATAGAGAAAAGTAACAATTTTTTAGATTTGCTAGGAAAAAAGAAACTTCAAACATATATTTCTGATTTGCATTTTTTTCTTTTTAATTTCAAAAAAAAATCATTTTGGAGAAATTAAAATGGAGAAGGGTTATAGTCATTCAGAAAAGCTGGGATCATTGCCTTCAATTTTAAAAGATGCCAAATTTCCACAGTCCAATTCTGCAACAGCATATTCATATAGAAAACAAAGTCTTTCATAACACTGCCATTACACTGACCTACTTAAGTCTCCTATGCAATACTGCTAGCAATACTTAGCATGGAAGGTGCCTACGCTAAGGAGATCAACTGTGAAATTTTGGTTTTTATCACCCTATGCCCATCCTCTCAGAGCAAGTCCCCAACATTTGAGAATTCTTAACAAGAAAGAGGCTCAGGTATTTAATAAAACACCCTATTGCCCATACTGCATTTTTGCTTTGTCCCACTGTACGCTGCCCTTTGTACATTCTTTCAATTGTGGGCATCTGGCCTTAAGGTTTAGGAATAAAATTAACTTTTTTTTTTTAAATGAGGATTCGTAATTATTACTTTAGGATTGAGTTTGCTTCATATGATACAGGCAAAGTGTTTTTCTAACAATATCTCATAAGAGCAAATTTCAAATACATATGAATGCATTTTACATCTAACTGAACTATATACACTAGTAAACAGTTGTTTGCAAGTCACCAGAGTTCCAAGTGAAGGCATAATTCCTCCAGTGTTGATGCCAACATTTTCCTGCTATAAATGTCTCTGAAAAACCTGAAAAATTAGTATTTATGATTTTACTTTGGGGAAAAAAAAAGAAGACCTCTGGAAATCACTGCAATCCAACTTGATACATTCTTTTTGCTCAGAGAGAACATATTCAAGAAGCCAGGCATTGTGCTAACTTAGTAACTCAGGAGCAAAGCTGAAATTTCCCTGCCCTGTCATAAAGGCTTTATATTAGCACAGGCAACTGTGATTTGCGTTTCCTTGATCCACTCTCTAGTGTACAACTATATAGGAAAATCCCTTCTCATTCATGCAGTTTGATTTTAACCCGAATTTTTTAGTCCAAACTCAGGAAACCTTAATCTAGTAAAACACCTTCCTAAAAGCAACAGCCTGAAACTGCATCCACTCAAGAATTTTACTATTTAATTCTAGAGACAATTCAACTCTATTCAAGTAATGCACTGTAATTTCTTTTAATGAAGTAATATTTCTGATTTCATTAATACCAGAGATGAAAACATAAAAAGAAGTCCCTTCCTTTTGGAAGGCTTCACTGCTCATTTCATGCATGTCAGTGGTGTTTTCTTCAATTTTCAATGAAAGACAGATTAAAGGAGTCAATTTGCCTTCTGATTGAAACTTGAGGCAGAGCTTGGTTAATATAATAGGCACAGAAAAATCTCCATCCTCAGAAATGAGCTGTTCTCAGTTGAAAGGATTAATGCAGACTTCTCATCCAAAGTGCAGAATAAGGATTTACAATGACACAAATCCCAAATGCATTGGAAGTTGCAACTAAAATATAAACAATAAAAGCCCCTGAATTATACTCAAGTAACACTAGGAAATCTAGGAGACATCACATCCCGACTCCTCAGCAAAAAGTCTTGCAAGACATGCATCCTCTGTGGCTCAGGGATGTACTATTGCAGAAAAGGTGTCATATTTAATGGTTCTCAATGGACTTGTCCCATCTCTTTGAGTCCATTAAGCTTTTAGCACCCCTAACACCTATTGCAAAGATGCCCTCAATTACCACCCTTCTTGCTTTTCTTCGTGCCTTTTTCCAGATTTAGTCTGAATGTTTGGATTTCAGTTCTAACTAGTTTGGCCATCACATCAACCAGAAGATACATATGAGGAATGATATGACGGACAAAGTACTTCTCATTCACTTAATTCTGTTACACTGTAACGGTAGATGTGTAGTACTTAGATAAGTGTTTAAAAACACTTACTCTACTGAGGTGCTGCTTTTGGATACGCTCTGGCATTTTCACTCCTTTCACAGATTTGTATGTTTGAATACCTTTAAAAATAACTTTGAATTGAATTCGGAAGCTCTTCCTACCCCTTTCAACAAGTGAGAGAGCAACTAACAGTTTAAAAGTCCTTGTAACAGGGGCCCACTTGTTGATGCTATCAGATCTGGAGACAAGTTACTCTAATACAAGTTAAATTGGTGGAGAATAATTAGTTTTCATTGTATATTTGGTTCTTTATATTGACATGTATATGTTTGTATGTGCCTGCAAAGTCCTGAAGAACTATCTTGAGCCAATAGGACAAACTTGGTAAGTGAAAAAGTGCTTCATCTGGCATTTGGAGTGAATTATCTCATTAGCTGCACTGTAGTTGGAGTCAGCTATCATTGCAATGTAGTATAGATGATCAGAGACCAAGACGCCAAAGTGAAACAGAGAAAGCCAAATTTACAGCAGACATAACCATTAGTATTACACAGCGGCAGATGGCACACTCCCATCTAAAACACCAATTAGTAATCATTAAAATGTCTCATTCCTGTCTCTGGTAATTGGGAATAAATCCCCATATGCAATTGCACATGCAGATCAAAGTCTCACTTTTCTGTACCCTTGGTACTGTTTTACTGAACATTGTTGCAAGCTCTTTGTATCAATCTAAGCCCTTACTGGGGATATTGATAAAGCAATGCAGTGACACCTCTAATTCTGCATTTGAACTACTACAGATACACTGTAGAATCTATTTTAAATTATTTTCCACAATGTTTCAAACTCACTTAATTTAAGTTTCTTAGTTTCCTTAGGTTTCAGTTTTACCTTCCTCCTTTTATAACATTCCAATCGACACATAACTGGTAGGTTTATTTATTGTTACCTATAATCTACCTAATAATCTTTAAAATTATTAAGACTAACAAACTCAGTCTCTTGACAGGAGTAAAGATCCTTCAAAAATCAGTATTTTGTGAAATGGGACTAATTCTTCAAAGCATATAATGTAGGTTCACAAAACCTCAGATCACAGGCTATTTATTCTACTCAGATCATACCATACAGCTTTTCAAAGGCTTCTAGCTCCAAAGGTTGTGTCCTGGGATACTCCTGGCTGAAGTGGAGTTAAGTTAAAGCTGACTTAAAACAGGCTGTGCTAGAAGCATAGCAACCTCCAGGTTGGTTTGTAAAAGCATGTAATATTATATTCCATCTTATCTGGGTTCTGGAGTTAAAAGTGCAGATTTTCCAAACACTCTACTCAGCTTTGTTGTACTGTTGACACAGAAATGAGCAGAGACAACAGTGGTGGGATGTGAACTCAGAGATACCACTGCCTCATTCAGCATTTCAGCTCAGCAACAACTGGAAAATCAGAATCCCATGGCATTAAGGTAGGCATAAAGAGAAGTACATTCCTTAAAGAAGTGAAAAATTGTTACAGTACCTAGAAAGCCTCATAATTACTTAATCACCTCTAAATTTGGTCCCTGTCTTCTGTATGTAAACTGTCCTATAAAGTTGCATATAGGACACATAAGTGACCCTCTCAAATTAAACAGGAAACTCTCTCAGTTTTATTAATTTACTTTGATCCATCTGAATAAACCACAATTTCTTCCTTTTGTTATTTTTATCCATTGTTAGCTAATTTAGATACTCAAATTTACTCTTCTAAAGCTGATTGCTTATATTTTTTTTCCCCCCCAATATTGATTAGAAGTTTAAATGCAGGTCATTTTTCTTTTTTATTCAGATACCTTATTTTGCATCTAATATTATTTCAGCTAATTAGTGTTGGTGGCATTTTATTAATCAGCTTACTGTCATTAACTGGGGGAAGGGGGTCAAATGACTGTTCCATGGAAAGCCTAGATGTCAAATGTGACTGTCAAGAAATTCTTTTCTCTTTTTCATGTGGTTACCTATCCCAGGTTGAATCTGCAGAGCAGATGAACTCTTACCATAACAAAAATGAAGAGTACTGCCTCTACACAACAGTACCCAGGAAAGGTTTTCTACTAGGCTGTGGGAGGACTCTACCAGGTTTAACAAAATCTATATTCCTGGTATAACAAAATAGAAGTGTTTGATTCCTTCATTGGTTGCAGCACATTCATTTAGGATTAACAAATTTTTAGTGCTTCTACCTATTTATACTGCCCAAATTGATGTCACATAATAAATGTATTTAGGCCTATGTACTCATCTGGTTTGTTAAATCTAAGAGCTCAAAAAAGCTATTGAAATTAATTAACTAATGTGATGAACTATGTTTATTTTCAAATATTCAGCTACGACGTATTGAAATGAACAGAGTAATAGTACTCACTTTGGTAATAAGTATTAAATACCTTCTTTCTTTTAATATCTGCTATGCCATCTATATAAATACCCCATACAACATTATAGAATAATTGCATGTATATAGTATTTCCCATATGCTGCACACAAAGAAATGCAAGCATAAGAACATATACTATTCAGACTGACGATGTAAAATTGTTACCTTAGTTTATGTAGAAACAATGAACAAAACCCCAATACTCAAAATAGATCTGAATTTGTCTGCTAAACAGTTATCCTGAAACAGCCTGGGAATTCAGATGCTTTTAAAAGTAAGTTTGCTTCCTGTGGCAAAGTTCCTGGAAGAAAATCACTATTCAACTAGTGGAGTTATTAGCACTACCTAAAGTTTAGCCTACTTCTAATACAGTTTCTATACATTTTATTCAAAATTTCTGGGAAGAAATAGTATGTTCCTTTGAGTAATTGCAATGATCTATGCCAAGAAATCAGTTCTATGTTTTGACTGCAGTACAGGTCAGCAGTCAGCTAAGGCTGAGATACTAGATAACTTGTCAATCAAGTTCACTTCATGGGAAACATACTGCCCTGTGAGGTTAGTGTAAAATCCTCCTCAGGTGGAAGTCTTTCTGTGAAGATGTTAATTTGAAAATAACTATATTACACGATCATCCCTTTTGATGCAAATCCAAATATATATATTGTAATACTTACATTCCTTGGCTTGGTACCTCTGCTTGCATGTCTGAATTTGATCATTCCCTTTTCTCTCTGAGGTTTCTAACATACTGGCAATTTAAGTTGTCTCTTTGCAATCTAAAATTGATTCAGACCTTTTTACGTCTAGACAACATAAAGTAATTAGTCTGAATCATTACCTATAAGGCAGGGGGCTAAGCTAGATTTTAACATAAAATTGGATTCTAGTAACTAACACACAAATTTAAAAATCCTGCCTGCAGTCCCTGGCTTTTAAGTGTGATTTATGCAGGGTGTTAATACTGTCATCCAAAATGTCTATCCCTCTTTCTCCAGCTGGGTATCATGTTAAATTTCTGGCTACGTAGTTAAAAGGCTGAGAGCACTGTGCGTCCAGCACATCAATGCCTTTGGGGATGAGCTGACTTGTTTCACTGAAGAGTCTCCCTTAGATGACCTGTGAGTGGTGTTGAGTGATGTTAAGAGAACAGCATTAAGATATCCTTAGCATTTAACAGACAAGGGCAGAATTAAATATTTTCTAAGATCTCTTTTAGCATAATTCCTCACAATTTTAATATTGTTTGCTGAATATTTGCAATTGATTTACAAATGGGAAAAAAGCAGTTGAGCATTCTTTGACTTCTCTCAGATCTGTAGGCTGAAAATAATTGCTGAAAAACATGGTTTGCATGCAGTAACATACCTTCTATTTCTGCAGCTGAATGGAATGAATATGACTTCAATCACCTAACGTAGTTGTTTCCCACTGGCTTATCAGCTCATTTATTTCAAAGTTCTAGAGCATTAATGCTTGACTATTGGTCATTTCTTAAAAGATATTTTTAAGAGATTCCTGCTCAGTACCCTGGTGACAGTTTCAACATTACTTCAAACATACCTTGCAACTTTTTGTTTATGGACTAGCAATACATCCTGTGCCTGAGCCAAGGGGTTTTCTTGTGAGATATATTTGCAAAATACGTGCTTGTATTTAGGAAAAAATCTTTGGCTACACATCAGCTGGTTTCAAGTACATTATACTCCCTTATATTACTTCTGAGTAGGCTGTCCTTTAAGATTCTTGAACTAGAAGCATTATAAAAAGTGACATGATTAGAAGATTGTCAAATTTCTTGATCATCTGATCAACATTCTGAAAAATCAATAGACTGCTTTGTTTTATTATTGTAATTATTTTCTTCTCTACACATAGGTTTATGTAGGAGTTATATTTTTTCAGATCTCACCCAGTTAGAAAATAAACATATAGTTATTTTCTACGTTTTAGTTT
The DNA here is from genome assembly GCF_000696875.1 of Nestor notabilis. Lineage (NCBI taxonomy): Eukaryota > Metazoa > Chordata > Aves > Psittaciformes > Psittacidae > Nestor > Nestor notabilis. Next base: position 123,396 of record NW_009926691.1, read on the forward strand.
TCGCACAGTAAGGAAAGTCATCTGGTACTATTGGAAAGCTAGTAAGGAAGCCACAGCTCTTGCGCTTCATCATGGAAACCCATTTAAAGAAATATTGATAGTCTTTTCTATCTTGATATGTTATTTCTAGTAACATTAATGCAATGGCTGTGTAGACACTAGACACATGCAAATATGCAGTGCATCCTGAACAGACTGTGCTACCAAAATGATTGGTTTTCTTCAAACGTTTTAAGATGCTTCAGAGTATACTGGGGCACATAAAGCTTAACTTTAAAAACAAGAAACAGATTTCCAAGTGCACAATTTTTGTTATAAAAGCAGAGCAACTACGAATGATTTCTTTGATGAAAATGTACATTACTATCAACCAGTAGTAAAGAATATGGTTTTAAGAAGCTGACATATTAGTAAAGGGTATATTAAAAAGTCTCACATCCCTCTCCTTAGATACTTTTTAGATTGGTTAGGCATTTCAAGTAATGAACTGTGTATTTTAAACATGAATCCTTGAGAGAATATCATGTTAAGGTACCAGTAGGTGTATTCATAGGCAAAAACATGTAAGACATCAGCGTACAGCAATTTCAGCTTGAGTGCTTCAATCTCAAAAATTTCCAGATCAATCTGAATAGCGCTAGCCAGGCATCAGAGAACTGAGGAGCTGTTAATATTTGAGCTAGTAATATAATGTTTGTCCATAAAACTGACTTCCTAAAATTCAGTGGCCACTAACATAGTTGCTCCATCACTGAATCAACTGTGCTGGCAACCCATCACATAGCTTCTTTTACAGAAGCCCTGCCTATCTCTCATTCAAGTTACAGTAGTGTCAGCATAGATTATTCAAGTGTAGTAACTCAAGATAAATTCACTATGGTGAAAACAAGAAGAATTAAATGTGATAATTTTGGTACTCATGGGAAAATTGGGGGTTTTACTGGCAAGTACCACTGCTCATTATGTGTGTTCCTACATATCAAGTGAAAAAGCTAAAAATAAAAAGCAATTTACAAGATACGTGTTTGCCATTAATAGACTACAAATCTAGATGTTTCAAAGACACGGGAAAAAACTTAAAGCCAGATATGCAAATGCATACTCAGATTTTGTAATTCTTGAGTGCTTGCTAGCATAAATTGAAAATGAGGCAAAGAATACTATGCTCTCAGCTTTACAATGTGAGCTACAGCATCAAAAACATGGGCACGTAGAAGCTGCCACTTTGCCAATAACAAGGACTGCACTGGGATCCAAAACTAATAGCATAAGCCTTTGGCTAGGGCTAGAGAGCAAACAGAAAGGGCTGTGACTGGGAACACAGTCCTGGTCTAAATGGAGAAGATGTACAGATGTGCAGCCACGAATATATTGCATGAATTGGGAAAACTTATGCTGCACTGGCTGGTAAAAACAAGGACACTACCCCATAACCTCTACAGTTAAGTCTAGCATTTGGCACTAAGGAGTTGCGATTTTTGTGGATGAAATAAATGCTATCAAATGAGCTACATGTCAGTTAGAGAGAGAAAAGGAGCCAGATGAAGACACACTAAAAAATGATAGGGCATATGGGATTCAGATGCAAACTGGTGAGCAGCAGCAGCTACATGTGAGTCACCAGAGTCTGAAGGTACCTAGCAGTAGCATTTTCAAGCCCTCAATCTATAATAGATATGCCTAAAAGAAAAATCATTATCAATTCTTGGAGAAAGTTTTATGCTAAGTTTACTGTTGTTAACTACGTGATGCGCTGTGTTAGTGTTAGTGAAAGCTGTCATTTTCAGCCACTGTTCTTGCTAACAGAATGCTATGTAACATGATGCAAAATATTGCACACATTTCACCCACTCAGATACACCTGCTAGCAGGATAAACCTACATAGCTGACCAAATGGAAAACTGAATTTTGTGCAGTGTCTAATATATTGTGGGTTTGGTTTTATTTCTTTATGTTTTGTATAAAATTCATTCACTCTGTTTGTCAACAGATTTCTAAATAAAAAGCAAGCCACAAAATCCATGCACCTCTAGCTAAAACGGTTTGCTTAGATTCTTTGGACATCTTTATTTCGATCTGGTATACCCTCAATGTTTTCACAATTTGCAATTAAAACAAAATATTTTCCAATTTTTAGCTAGCAATTGCTAGATCTAACTCAGCTTAATCCAGGGGCAAAATTAAAATGTAATTCTCATCCTCAGCAATTAATTTCAGATGGACAATGGGCAATTTGTTGGTCTACAGCTAGAAATAATCCAGGTCTATAATTTCATTGTATAAATATCATTTAATAGAGATTCTAGAGCCAGTTCACTAGGTCAATTAATATTTGCTTCTCTGCCTAATCATCCCCGTATCATTAGTTAAAAAATGAGAACTGACATCTATATGCCTGTAAATATCTTCTACTTCAATAATTAATTACAGAGAAATAACTTGTGAGCAGTTTTGAAGTTTTTAGTTTTTCATTTTCTTATACCTTCATTTGGTCTGATCATGACAATATTCAGCATCCTATTTTAATTGTTTTGGGTTTTGTGCTGTCAGTGGAGATTCTACAAAGTCTTGGGATTCATCAGATCAATTAGCTCAATTCTTTGGGGAAAAAGATAATTTACAAAAAATAATATTGAGCCAGTAGCTTAAATTGTTTCTCTATTTTTTGTAACAATCATTGTAAATACAGTAACTCCTGAATGTTTTTATTTATTTTTTTTAATTGGTGATGGTGGAATTATCAGATGTCGAGATGCGGGCATCTTTTTGCCTTGGAAGATGTTAAATGTGTATTTTTTCCTAGAGATCAGGGGAAACTTTCCCTTTCTCTCAGGAAAGATAAAAATAACTGTCATCATCATGAACACGCGACATACAAAGCACATACTACCTCGACATTCTCACAGTCTCTTTGAGAAAATTAGCAAGAGTTGAAGAGCAAAATCCAAAGAATTGATAAATTTACACTATGAGAAAGAATATATTAGCCTATATGTAGCTATGCATTATGGTTAGACTCTTCAGTATTGAAGTGCTGCATGTGTATAGCCAGTTCTGTATCTCTGATAACAGACTGTAGAAGCAGACATTCATATTTTGCCAAATATTTTGTCTTCCAATCCTAAAAGTTTACCATCTTCATTATCTTCAACAGTGACATTTTCTTAAAAACATCTCCCTATTCTATATTCTTATATTACAGATGTTATCTGAGACTACACCCTGGTTTTATAGTTTTTAGCAACAGCATACTTCACCTTGTTTTGCAACAAATGACCACATAAAATTAAGTGGTCATTCACTGGGTAATACTACACATCACTCATCACATGCAGCGCTCCACAATAGATGTGCTATTACTAAATAGTCCCACTTGGCCAGAAACACTTACAGAAATTCAAAATGTGGGCTGCTGTGAGCAACATAACCTATGGTACAGTTGCACTAAGACACATCTTGAGATAGCTCATCCATTTTTAACAGCTTGCTAGTAGCGATCCTTACTAGTAATCACTTCTTTCATGTTTTCCAACATTTTACCTGTTGGAATTATATTTGTTATAAGGTCCTAATTGCTGCAAAGACTTACTGCTGAGTACCAAGTAGTACAGTACATTCTCATTAATTTTCAGCACCTATTGTAGGTTGGTTCTGTCACACACTTCTTGAATGACCTTGGACAAAACACTTACATCAGATATGAAAGTGCTTAACAATTCACAAAAAAAAAATCTGATGTTCTTAGATTGGATGGGGTTAGGCAGAGAAATGTCAACCTGCAAATTTAGGTGACCCCATACCTTTTAAGATCTGTGTGTTCTTTTTCCTCCATTCTCATTTGTAAAATCAGCACTAAATACATCTTCAGTTTCCCAGTCTATGTCCAGCTACCTGTTTATGTTGTAAGATTGTGGAGATTCCACACCTGACGCTAGAGTACCATTTAAAGGTGGGGACTTACACAGTTAGGTTTTTGAATATATTTTGCTGCTTCTACAGGAACAATATCAGGCTCACAGCTCTTGTGATTTGTTGTTTCTGAGTGGTTAACAAATGGTTTGCAGTCCCCACGGCAAGCCATGACAGTTGAGAGCTTGCTTTGTTCTAATTTATGTTAACATTGTGAAATATTCTGCAGAAATACTGCAAAGAGAGCTCTTAAGCTTAATCAGAAAAGACATACTTAAAAACTGTAGGCTTGCACAAAAAAAAAAAAAAAATAATCTAATCCAAAGGACATGAACGTAATATTACATTTATCCAAATGGAATAGGGGGAAGAAAAAAAAAAAAATCAAATAAGCAATGAATAAATTTGTTTCTAAAATGTCTTTTTAGCCGGAGGAGTCCAGTAAGGCACTGTGACTAGAAAAAGTATGCAGCTGAGCTCATCTGCAAAACTCACCAAGGTTTCCTGCTGATGGTATTGCAACCCACACTTGAACATTGAAGCTTGTCTAAAAGTAAACGTAACTCAGTGATTATTGAACTCACCCAGTATAACACATCAGTCCATCCTTCCATGGTTATACACTGGAACACAGTCAACATTGCAAATGCAAAATTATCAAAGTTGGTTATGCCTCCATTTGGTCCAACCCATCCACCCTTACATTCAGTGCCATTCATGACACACTGACGTCCATTCCCTGAGAATGCACAAGGTGCTGGATCTTCTTCAACTAGTATATCTGAAAATTGAGCGAAAAAAAAAGATCTTTCAGTTCTCAAATTTTTGTGAGTGAACTCTTCACATGAACAAATATCAACCCTGTTGGAAGTAAATCCAGATATCAACCTGAGAAATCCTGAGAAAGGCAACACATGGGAGCTTCAGAGTTCTTACTCTCACATGTGGGCCTTGCAACCTTAAAATAAGTTAATCAAAATTGAAAGAATAAAAGAGATCAAGTAATTAAGCAGTGGAAAAAAGCATGTAATAATACAACAATTTTTTTAGAATCTCCTCATGCTCTTTTTTTTTATTCCCCTCTTCATTGCTGTTTTTCACTTCATACTAACACAGGGACCACCAGGGAAAACAGGTCTGGACTAATTCCTATGCATAGTTTACCTCATTATTTAGCTGATAGAAATGTACCCTTAGCCATCAAATAAGATCTTTCCCTCGTGATGTTTCACTCCTTCAAAATTCTTTCATAACAAACACTTTCATCTGGATGGAGGAACACTGTTTGCTTTCTTTCCTCATTTCAGAACTGCACTTCTTATCAAGCTGCCACAATCTTGAAGGAGAAACACTGCCTGACTGTGGACTCAGGAAAGTAAATATCTACCCTGGAATAGGACTAGCTATCTTTTCAGTAATCAGAGATTAGGGAAAAAACAAACAAACAACTACTGAGTTGTCGTTTGTACATAGTCACTCTTACTACTTTCACTAGTGACATTTCAGTTACACACTTCAGAAATGAAAACCTATTCAAAGCATGTTCTAAGTGGCTTGCATTTTTGTTCTTGTTTCTTAAATTTCATGTGCTCTTCCTAGCATTATGAACTACAGTGAAAACTGGATTTACAACAGTTTTAGTGCTTCAGCCCCTATTCTATTTCAAACCAAAATTCCACAGAGTTGAAAACCAGAATTAGTCCCTTATTTTGCTCAACAATTTCATAACTTACCTGAATCAATAAGAAAACAGGATTTGTGCATTTTTCCAATAAAAAGTTCCAATCCTATAATAGCATAGATTATGATTACAAACAATACCAAAAGGGCAATATGGAGAAGGGGGACCATGGCTTTTATAATGGAGTTCAGGACAACTTGTAAACCTAAAAGAAAAGAGGATACAAAATATGAACCAGTTTTCTATGCCTTGCCTTACCAAATTTTCTGTAATTACACATTATTATAGATTAATGATACAGGCATGCAGACTCAATCAGTTTTAAAACTACTGCCCAGAACCACAAGGTGTTCCTATAACGTAAGATACTTCCTAAGAACCTAAAACTCTGTGTCAAAGTCTAATTAATCCCTCTGTTAATAAAAGTCATATCACAGAAATCAATGATTGAAATGTGTCACAAGAATTTATGGGTTTGGGTTTGGTTTTTTGTTTTTGATTTTTTTTTTAAGAAAGAAAGGGCATGTAGTCCATGTGTGGCTGTAGGTCATTTTAGATGGCCTTCAAAAAGTTCTGTGCTACCTACTTTTTCATCATTAGTCTTCATCACTTTCAAAAAGGCCCCATTTTTTTCTTTTTTCCTTAATTATTTAGCTAAACTTTGGTTTTACCAAAAAAAGTTAATCCCAGACTAATGAAGCTGCCATAGCACCAGTGAGAACAAAATATGCCTCTTAACAGAATTCCTTCCTGACATTTCATAAGACTGCTTCTTTCTTCACTGAAGATCTTTTTCTAAATATACACCATCATGATCATTTCCACATAGCAGACTATGATATAATAAACGCAGCATTAGGATTCCTTCTCTTGAATGTCTTAGAGCGGAATTTTAAGCCATGAACCTCCTATCCAGCGGAATAGTTTCAGTAATTAGTAATGTATTAAAAGAAAACAGGAAAGCTTATCAGAAAATTCAATTGCTTTCTTTAAATAATATTGTTCTACTTTTTAAGTTTCCTAACTTATCTGTTAGCTTTACTGAGATAAACAGAAGGCATTCATGTGCATTGGTGGGGGCAGGAAACAAGAAATGTGTAATGTGCTTTGGCATACACTTACAACATATAAACTGTTTTAAGACCACCTACACTTTCTGATCTGTAGGGTTTTGGAATTAAAAAAAAAAATCCAAATTCTGTTTTCTGGTGTATTTGCATTTTAACATGTAATTTACTTTTATACAAAGCTTCTAAAAAGGAAGTGTATTCCCCTGTCTGCTTATTGAACTGTGTAAGAAGATCATACACTGAATGAATTCACAATCCTTTGTTCAACTTGAAATATCATTCATCTTGAAACTCACTTTATATACATAACCAGATAACAAAAAAATCACATTTATGTTATCTCATTTCTCTTAGCATCTGGAACAAGAAAGTTAAGCTATCAGGCCAGTTACAGTATTCATTCCAATGAAATTAAATAGAAAAGAGCTTACTGGGCACTCCTGATACAAGCCGGAGAGGTCGCAATACACGAAAGGCTCTTAGGGCTTTGACATCAAAGCCACCAGGTTTGCCACCTGAGTGGCTGCCACCTTCTGTTTCTTTGGTTAATTGTTCCAATATTACACTAAATAATCTAGAAAATGAGATGAAGGGTAGGGTCATCACCATCCATTTGCCATGCAATCAAAACTATTAAGAAATTACTTGAACTGCAGATAATGCTGAAAAGCTGTTCAGCTATCAAAATGAGAGGCATATTTACACATTAAATCATGACAGGAAGAGTTATGAGGTGCAAGAGTGCATCCCCCCAGAGAGCGATAATCACACAGTATCCAATAAATTAGCATTCCGCTTGTATACACAATCTGCTATTTTTGAATAAATGAAGCTACTTTTCTACTTCTTCGTTCAAACATTTCAGCTGTAAGGTTTGGAGAATTAGTCTCCTCTTTAGAACATGAGATAGATAATCATTAGAAACCATCTGTTTTAATTTTGGTGGAATATATGAACTCCAAGGCACACTGCAGTTCAACATTCTAAATACAGTTAGCAAAAACTGAATATATTAAAATTAGAGTCCAACACTTAATAACACCAAAAGGATTTGTTTCTACACATAATATCTTTGAGGATAAAAATATTCCCAGATGACTCATTTATTACACTGTATTTCCTCACTGCAGAAATGAACTAGTCGTTCACTAGAACAGTTTAGAAGACAAGAGTTTTATTTTTCTTTCCCATCTCCAGCAGCAATTTAAAGGGATGAAAGTGGTTGAAGTGCTAAGTAATCCTAGGTTTATTCTAGCTTGGACCTGCATTTCAGATATGTGGTTTTCTAGACTGTGGCTAGACCACACAGACCATATTATCCTTTGCACTGAGTCTGTAGTTCGGTAGTTGCAAAACCAAACTTCTCCTGAAAGGATTATCAAGTCAGTAAAGTTTTGTAGTCCTGAAAAATGTTCCACACTTGTAAAGGACTCCTGGAATGTACACATTTTTAGGTTTGTCAAGACAAGTTTTCACAACTCTGTTTCACAACTCTGTAACGCTGGATCATTCTGAGGAATCGTGTAATATTTCATAGGCTGCCCAAACTACGATACTGAAGACTTTCTCCTCCCACAGTTAGCAGCTGACCTGCATCAGTTAATGCCCATCCTTATTCTGCTTCATTCTTCTCCAGAGTGAAACCCAGGCACAAAGACTACACACTGCTATAGCCATAGAAACCCAGATATCTAATATTTCAGGTCCTGGTTTAGCCCTATAATTTAATAGAAGCATAATTCTAATAAAAGGAGCAACCTCAGTGATTTCAGAGTGACTACTGATGCTTTAAAGGAAGACATGATTAAAAGGACTTCTGAATCAAGCCCCAGATTAAGAGAAGCTGCTTTCAGCCTGTCATCATTCAGAAAATTAAAGAGCTATAGGCACAGGAAGGTGCTATGAAAGCTTTTTCTACCAAGATATTATTCTTTCACAGAAATCAATGGAAATTATGTGGCATAGCATGCAGGCAAATAGTAGACTGCTCCGAAAGTAATTCATACTCTGGTATGAAGTGACAAAGATGGGAGAAACCCACATTGACAGCTACATCTACAGCTCTGTCATCTTATGTCTATCCTATAAAGACACTCAGGTAGAAATCCACTGATCTTCCCTAATTAAAATTGACATTTATTTTCCTGTACAGTTTACAAAAGTTTAAATGCCAAATTTGATGTTGTGGAGAAAAGTCTGTATATGTGCTTCCCTTTCGCTAGCAGAGATTTCATTTGGCGCAATTTATGTGTTTGGACTGCTACAGTTTCTGCCGAAAAAGCAAATGAAGCAAATTTCATCTAATACATTCAATATAGGACACATGGCAGCTCCTCGAAGCTATTAAAATAGCTAATGAAATTTCACAATGAAACTGGGCAAACAATCAGATCCAGAAGTGATTCCATATCCACATTGGGTTATATACAAAAATCAATTTTCACTGGGCTTTTAAGTATTAATTAAAGAAATGGACTAATGCTTGCTTACTTGCTTATGTGGGTTGTGTTGTTCTTAAAAGTAGAACATTGCTCACAGAGTGCAGGAACAAAAATATTGCTAAGTTTTGTCAGTGCCTGACATGTTATGAAAGGTCCATCTTGTCTTCCAGTTAGACTGGTGATAACCTACACAATAGTTTATAAACCAAAACTTTCAGTTTTGAGCTAGGATTTACATCTTAGCGTGATATTTTAAGTATTTGATAAGATGTAGTCCTTTTTATTTCGTATTTTCCACAGATTCAGTGGGAGCACTTGACCTAACTAGATTTAGCTTCCAACAATGAGTGTTTTATGAGTTAATGGAAAATTTTTTAGTTATCATGTATTTAGGACAGAGCCAAAGATAGAGGTCATGTTAATTAGACTGCTCCAGGGTTACTGTAACTCCATGGTCACTTGACAAAAGGGAAGAGGTCTATTCAAGTGACTGCCTGGCAAGAGAATAGAGCTCTTGTGTGTGATAGTCCCCACACCTGCCCACCAAGCTTCCCCTTCAGGCACAGAGGCCAATCTGTTGAGAACGACCTGACCTGATGAAGGATCTATTTATATAGAAATTTTAGTCCTGGACCAAAACTGCCTGAATGCCAAGCAACTGGCCCAAATACAATCTCAGTAACATTTACTCTCTCAGAAGCAAATAGTTGGGCTTTCATAATACTAGCTCAAATTTAATAATGCTTTACCACAAATTCCTTTACTTCATCTCTTTTTCTTTTCCCTTCGTGTAATGACATGAGTTAAGGGCCTTTCCAATTACAGGCAACCCTTGATATAGTTTCAACTTAATAATTAAAGTAGACTTGCACAATGCATGACAGTCTTCCTTGCACGCCAGCCACAACATACAAAATTATATGTTGATAATGTTCTCTATGTTCTATATAAAAAAAAAATTAAAATAAAATGTTTTCAGTAAACAAAATTTATAATACTTGAAATTGTCTTTTTCTTTCTTTTTTTTTTTTTTTTTAAACTGGAACAGGCAGCCCAAAGAAGTGGTGAATGCTCCATTCCTGGCAGTGTTCAAGGCCAGGTTGAACAGAGCCTTGGGTGACATTGTCTAGGGTGAGGCATCCCTGCCTACAGCAGAGGGGTTACTCCTTTCTAATCCTAACTATTCTATGATTCTATAATATAAACTCCACAGTATTTATGGAACTGGGGAATATATGCCTCAAGATTAATTCCCTAGTTAGCTGAAGGTAGTATCTTCTACCAAGCTAGCACAACCATTGACACAATATAGCTGACACAAATCATTATTATCATAAGCAGGTGCATAATGTAGATGTGGGATGTTCTAATCTCCACTCTTCTGTATCCTGTATAACACTTGAGCAGTCCCTCCTCTTTTGCATACATCCTTCCCCAGCAAGCCAAAGTTATATATATAAATATGTGGAGCCTGATGTTCATCGCCCTAATTTCCCAAAGGCAAGTCCAATTTTCCTCAGAATTCACGAGAACTTTGAGGATGTTGCACATAGCATTGAAAACTTTTAGGACTTTGTCTTGAATTTTTCACTCAGTTCATTCTTTTACTCCAGAAGAACAGAAATCAAGCATAGGCTGTTACTCACAGCCAAACAGGCCTATATCTACTTCACTGTAAAGAAGATTTGAATCTTTCTGTAATGAAGGATAAATTACTTACCCTACTACTACTATTACAAAATCCAATAAATTCCATCCATTTCTAACATACGCATTGGGGTGTAATAATAATCCATATGCTATAATCTTCAAAAATGTTTCAACTGTAAAAATTATCAGGAAGGCATATTCTACTTTTTCCTGTAAAAGACAAAAAAAAAAAAAAAAAGTACAATGAAAGACAACATAATTTGACGGCTCTTTTACCAGTTAGAATTTGCAGAAAGTGGGTAAATTGTATTGATCAGGACTAAGGAGACACAATACTTCATGGCAGTTTATTTTACAGGTTTTAACTGCATAGTACTTAATGACAGCTGTACTGACAAGGTTGTAATTACATAATTACATGAGATTTTCCTGTTTTCACATTCTGCAAAAGAGGCTCTGTTTCTGCAAACACGTAAGTACACTGTACCTTTGCTTAAGCAAATAGTCTCATCCAGGTCAGTATGATTCTTTGCATTCATTAAAACCAGAAAATGCTGAGGACCCTGAACTATCCTTAAAAGGTATGCAATGGTATACTTCCACTGTTTGTTATATCAGCTTTTATTTAATTAGGATCCACAGAGTTCTACCTATTAAGGGAGTGAGACAGTGTTATCCCATACTAAGGAGATTCAAAACGTTATAAGCTATTTTACAGGGTCATCATTTCATTTCACACTTTCTTGCAACTTTTTCATCTTGATGGGGAAGTTTACATTGACTACTTCTTCCTTCTACATCACCAGAATTTCTTTAAATCACCCTAATATGTTTGAAGATCTTGTAAGTAAGTGTATCACCACCTCGTATCATTGAAGCTGCAACTTCAGATTTGTTTCAATGCTTTTCTAAAAACATTATTAGTTATTAATTTTCCCAACATTCTTATTTAAAAGAGAGCTATACATTGAATGCCTTTTCCTAGCTAATTGGATAATATTTTTTGTGGCTTCTTTCTATAGTAATAGCATATTTGATTTGGATAAATTGCAAGTCACTGCTATAAAACCAGATAAGTTAACACATTTGTTCTTTTTACTTTCAGAAATAATCATTTCATCACTTCATGTAATACTTTGTTTAGTTATCTGTTGCTATGCAAATATTAGAGTCAAGAATAAGACACGGGTTTTTTTATTTGTTCAGGAACACATACTATTGTTCACTTATCACACACAATGTTGATCATATGGACTATACCTGCTCAGTAAGGATTACAGTCTTCTATGATGTATACTCAAATATAGCACAGGCAGTACACACAAAATTATATATTTGTTATTTGTTACACAGCTTCTATGCACAACCAAATGAAAACCAAAATTCAATCATCTGTAATTTAAATAAAGATCTTTATATGCTCATGTGCAAAGTCTTTAATTTGGCAAGCTAGATTTCTTTTCCTCATGATAATGCCATTTAGGGTTATGTATAGGATGTGTTATATCCATTTATAAATCTGACACTGGTGACTTCATAAATGTAGAGGCTTACCAATAAACTACAGCCTCCTCTCCAGGTCTTTATCTCCAGCAAGCTGCACCCTGGGATCACCATGAGAGGTAAGACTTCCTCTCAGTGCAAAGCAAGGGTTCCTGGATCTCCTGTTCAGCTCAGTCCCATACTCCTGCCTTTCTCTTCTACTTTGAGTACACTACGTAAACACTGTAGAGCTTCCCCAAGGCAGCTTCTCTTCAGCTGTGTTATATCTTGTCTGATATCATCCAGCCCAGTGAAACTGACAGACATCTTCCTTCTCCTCATACTTCCTAATTCATCTTTCAAAAACTGGAAGTCCCTTCCACTTGCCTGTTAATTTATCACCAGTAAACTGGAAAAATGACTGAACAATAAAAGAAAAATGGCCTCACAGAAGAAACAGAAAAAAGATTGCTTTTGGTTTGTGCACCAAAAGCAATCAGTTTTATTTGGCTACAGAGCACCACAGACATTACAATAATATGAATTATCCTGAGAAAGATGCTGCAAAAAATGCCTAAGTTCAAGGAAATCCTACAATGTACACATTTCAGAATAACAGATATTTCTGTCTCTCTGCACATAACTAAGTCTGTAGCTTGGATATAGAAAGATAAATAATGTAAGACAACACAAAAGACAAAAACATTTTGGTTGGCATTTGCTATAGCAAAATATGCTTCAAAATCATAGTAGTAAAAGAAAAGGTGAGACAAAAGAAGTTTCATATATGCAAAGTTTCAACAGCTTCTTTACATAAAGGGAACATAGGACACAAGACTGGATGAGACCTTCTTGGTCAATATGTCCAGTGTCCTGTTACTACAGGCAAATACATAACTTAATGCCACTCATCAAGCTACCAGATTCCATCCTAAAAAGCATCTTTATCCTTCACTGTTCCCCTTCAAAGAATGTTCTAATGCTCTTCTGCTACAGGGGCTAGGCACCAGCCCTAGTCCTCATGTAACGTGCTTAATGGTCACTGCCCTTGCAGTTCATTTTAATGTGACTGTTCAAATTCAGTAACTCTACCCTATCACTTATCATTCATCTTCTAAAATAATATTGGTCTTGTTCCTGCTCATTTCTCTTTTATGGAAGTAGGAATGTTTCTTATTCCCTAAACAGTATTGCAAACATTCTATTAAAACAATATGGGATGTAAGACAAGCTCATTTTTTAAACCCAGTGGTGGGCTTAAGGTCAGTGTGTGTCACTTGGCAGACGGACCATAATAAACCTTGACAGCTGGACCAACAGAAGCCACGTGAATCTCAGCAAGAAAATACGTAAAGTTCTGCACTGTCAGGTTACATAATGCCACACCAATATGGGCTGAGGAAGGACCTCAAAGTCATAGTAGGCACCAAGTTAAATATGTGCTCACTGTAAATCAAACAAATTCTGTATTGGACTGTATTAGGAACACCATGGTGACCATATAACAGGAAATTATTATCTACCTCTACACAGTATCATGAAGCTGCAACACTACTACAATTTTGAGTCTTTTAGTTCAAAAAGGGTGTTGAGAAAGTGCAGACTCCAATGAAGGAAAGATCTCCTGTCCAGCAAAGAGGAGGCTAAGAGAAGGTCTAACAGTACACTACTATTACTTGAGAAGAGGGTGTTAAAAAGACTATGAAGCCAAACACTAAGTAGCGTCACATGGTAAAACAAGGGGAAACAGTCACAAGCTGCAGGTTTGTAAGTTCATCAGATGTTAAGATAAACTTCTGTATCAGAAGGGTAGTGCCAGACAGGGGCATGCAAGTTCAAAGCAAGAAGTTTTGAAGATGCAGCTAGACAAAGGTATAGCTGACCTGATCTAGTGCTGGTGACACGCCTGCTAAGAGCTGAAGGACTAGGTAACCTCCAGAGGTTTCTCCCAGTTAAAAATTCTGTAATTTCTATTACTGTGATATGATTCTGATAATTCTTATGTGATCATAGAGAAAAAGTATAGTAAGCTTCAGGGCGTGTACAAGTACTTACACCTAATACACATTCAACATGTAAAAGCCCCTGCATTCTACTGAATGTTGAACATTGGGAAGTTTTCCTTCCTTTCTATTGAAGAATGGAAATGTTTCCTTCCATCCTTGTTCCCTTTATATATGCTTTATATCCTTGTTGTAAAGCATATATATCCCTGGTTCCAGAATTTGCCCCTAAAAACATATATGCATAATAGATACAAGACAGAATCAGGAATCATTAACAGAGCCAATGGCACAAGGGAAAGATGCTTTGTAATAGTAATCACTGGGCAATGCAAGAGCCACAATTTCTTGAAAATCCTGAGAAAAGGAACACATATTTCTATAGATCTACAACCAGAGGCACCCATTATTTCCCAGAGTATTTTTCCTCTCTTCCTCCTTTCCTTCCTTCCTTTTTCTTTCAAGCTCCCACTCATTTTTTTTTTTTTTCTCTCCTCTCAAATCATAACTTGTGTCTTCCCCAGAGGCCAGATGAATGATTTGGCCCAGTAGTTAACAATATTCACAGTACAGGCTGTGCTTTCTTTACAGGCTGTTTTTGTGGTTGTTTTTTCTTTTTTTTTCCCCCTCTCTCTTTTTTATTTTTTATTTTTAATAAGTAGGCAGCCAACAGATGTTCTAACACAAACTGCAAAGTTAACAACCTGCTCACCCACAGGAAGAACTGGCAGTCCCTTCTCACTTCAGTAACTTCTTGCCAGTCACTTACAGACATCAATTTTTGCCTCTGGCAACTGAAATACATCTATAGGTGATGCATCACCTACATTTTCAGTATTACTGGAAGAGCTGCAGGGGTCGGGCTGCTGTGTAAAAATAAACCTAAAGCTGTACGAAGCAAATTAAAAATACAGACTGAAGACTGCAGTTCTAAAAGTGTATGATGCACACATTTATCTTTCTTTTCTCTATAGAGGAGAAAACTTCATATCTTACTTTGTTCAAATTAGTTGAGATCTTTAAGTGAATACTTCATTTCATTAAAAATGGAAGTAGGAACACTAAGAAATAAGACAACCAAACAAAAAAAAGAAAAGGGAATACATAAGACTGAGTGACTGCCTGAAAATCAAAATCTTTATTAAAAGAAACTGAGAGGACAATTTTGTTTCTAAGAAATTGCACAGATTAAATTGCAATTATTTGTATTACTACAATACAAATTGTACATATGTTCTAATATCTATTATTGCATTTCTTTCTATATTGCATCACAAAAGTAGCAAAGAAAAAATTGACAGCTGTAAATCAAAAGAAGATATGAAGCACAAAAATCTGTCTGTATTACTACAGATCTAATCCTATGGCTGTAAAGATTAACAGTAGTTCCTTCACTGACTTGATATCACATAGAACTAGGTCCTCCCTCCTTATAGGCAGCTGATCCCTGCAAGCCTGTCTGACACTTTTGTCAATGTTGCTCAAAATCTCCAACTCTCAGAAATTTTTTTCTGAATATATGATGCAACAACAGGACTGATAAGACACATTGCCTTTCTGATAGAGACCAATGAGCTCCACTTTGATACCATGGAGTGCAAAACAAAGCTACCATTATGCACTGAGTTTCAGTGAAGTCATTGAACTTCATTTTCTCAGGGGGAAAAAAAAAAAAATTACATTTGCTTTCTTATTTTAAGTAAATCAGCTTAGCAGAAACCCTGTTGCTCAGGAAGAAATCTTTTTTCCCCCTCAACCCTAGCCAGATGGTGTACATTAGTCACCATTTATTATCTTCATATTTTCAAAATCTCTGAAAGAAATATGCAAAGCTACTGCTAGATGTTGTAATGCGATGCACCAAAACTCTGCGTTTAACTTAGAATGTCTCACAAGATAACTTTTTCAAAATAAAAAGTAATTAATTTGCAAAACCTTAATCCATTACACTATATAATTAAGTCTTCTCATATTAATTTCTACTCCCTGGCCATCAGAGATCAGATTTTTTTCTTAACTGGGCAAATAAATGTAGATTATTCTGGATACAAAAATTATCAGAGTAGAAACTGCTTAGCAGATAAAATGACTAAATTTAAAAAAGGAACCAAACTGATCAACCTTCTGCAGTTTAGACATATACGACACCAGATACTTTAACATTCTTGATTTGGGGCTAACAATCATGTGCTATTAAATTAGATGTGTGACTGATACCTTGACAACATACAAAGCCATTTTCAACAAAGAGCAATTCTTTCAAATTCTGCCACTGGGAAAACACAGCATTTATAAAACAGAAATTAACCAAGTCTTGAATTTCAAAATACAGTAATTTCATTTTTCACTCCATATACCTGCATTGTCCTGAAAATCTGTGAGCTGCACAGTAATTGTAAGAAAGGAAAATAAATTTATTTATTCCCACACATGGAAAATGTTATAGCAGTTTCCCTATATATAAAATGAACAAAAAGGAAATCCATATACCCGTCAAAAAGAAAACTGCACTAGAGCTTTACTTTTTTTCTGTTTTTAAAGCTGATGAAATTTTACTTCCTAGATTAGACATGGAAATTATTCTCCCTTTTATCAGAAGAATTAGAACTATTTACGACTCAAGAATTTGGTGATAACTACTGGATTAACTATGTCTTTAGATACATGAAAACAAACAAGGTGGGGAGAGTTTGCAAAGCAATGTTTTGAGGATTTGTGTTCTGATCAATCCAATTAAATTACGTTGCATCTTCCTGATCAGTCCTGATCCACATGAGGGAACATAAGTACTGCTCTCAATTGTGTCAGACATGGGCATTACTTTTCTTATAAGTGCAACTTTGCTTTTTGACAGAGAAGGTCTGCAGAAACTTTAGAAAATATAATTACCTACCCATAATTATACTTCTTTAATAAAGACATGGGCCAATAAGCACTGCTTCCATACTTCACATGCACAGGATGCTCCATGCACACAAGACCATTTTATGTATGACCAGCAATGTACCCTGACCTTAAATCACTCACAGGACACCCTGATCCCCACAACTCTATTTAAAAGGCACCCC
The DNA here is from genome assembly GCF_000696875.1 of Nestor notabilis. Classification (NCBI taxonomy): domain Eukaryota; kingdom Metazoa; phylum Chordata; class Aves; order Psittaciformes; family Psittacidae; genus Nestor; species Nestor notabilis. Next base: position 140,701 of record NW_009926691.1, read on the forward strand.
ATCAATATACATATGCTAAAGAAAGATGCTTTACAAAGGCGTGGACAAAGATCTGAGTAGTTCTTTCCAAAATTCAGAAACACTGAAGGGATTAGTAGAAAAAGTACAGATATGGTTAAGCTGCTTTCATATATTAACTTTTAATATGTCTTTATGCATTCAGAAGCCTGTTTTGGGAAACTCTGAGAATACATTTCCTAACCCTTATGATACTATACAGCTGTCAAATCCAAGCATGTTCTGGAATTTACAAAAGTAACTACTCCAAAAAGTGTACGAAATACAGCTTTAGTTGTGAAAGTCTGGAACAACAAAACTGGAATGAATACATTGCCTCACACATGAAACCCAGGGCAACTCTGAGCAGAAACTATCTCTAATCTTCTGAGGCTTTTTATAGGAAGGACACCGTCATACTACCGCAGATCCAGATGCTTGGCAGCATGAGAATTTGGAATTCTATGACAGCAAGGTTGATACTTAAAAGTCAACGCCAAATGCAAACTCCGCAGTTAGGAGGAGAACTAAGTAGGTGCTACACACCATAGACATCCTTAAAACACTTCTATATAAAACTGAAGAGATTTCATATTCCTAGTACCACTGCCAAGCAACCAGTCTCACTCACATGATTTTACCTTTTTCCAAACAGGACACAAAAATCTGTCCATCCCATTTGAACTGTGGATTCACGGTCGGTTGGTATATCCCCCAGTTAACAACAGTTCCACCCCCTAGATCTCAAGCAGGCATTTATGCTTACATGAAAAGAATGTGCAATAGGATGTCTCAAATACTGAGGCACAACAGATGACCAAAATGGATGTGCAAGCTATATGCTGAAGTGCGACTAAGATTAAGTGTAATTAAGTTCCTTAAAGTCCCTTTTTTAATCAATGTAGTCTGAAGTAGCATTTGAATAAGTTATATCACTGAAACTTTATCTCAACCTTCAAAGAGTTTTAGGTAGCAGTAATGCCTATACTTTCATCTGACAGATTCTGGAAGCCAGAGACAGGTGAATAAGCAGATCACTTTGATTACTTTTTTCATTATTTCCTGCAATCACTTCCTCTAAATGCACTGTAGACCTACATTTCGAGTGCAACTTCTCATATTTTTAATCATGCAATTTCCACTTTACCTTGTAAATAACACAATAATGGAGATATAGTTAAACACCTCAGTTCTGTAAATGAACATTTGTACAAGACAGGAAGATGTTGCATCCAACGACAAATTTTCACACCAATTACAAGCATCTGTGTGGATCCATGCTGGCTTTGCTCATGCAAAAGATCTACTAAATACATATGCTAAATACACATTTTCCACTCATAAAATTAAATAAGAAAAAGACAAATTCTTTGTCTAGTTTTTTCCTAAGCTATTTAAGCAGAACTCTCTCTGCTCTCTGACAGGTAATGCAGAGCTTTGCTCAGTGAAAGCTGGGTGGAAACAACAGGTATATCCATCTGTAGGTACATTATTAAACACACTATTCACACTCTTACGTACGCTTAGAGACACAGGCCACCTTTGCTTCATATTGTCCTGAAGGAACAAAGTAAAGGGCATGATTCTGGAAATTTGCTCATTATTGACTAAAACTGTTAACGGAACCCCCATAAATTTACCATCTACTGAAAAATTATCAACAAGGGACGATGAACCAATCACTCAGCAGTGACTGTGTACACTTGCAAGATGTGAAAGGCAAGTTGTAGAAATGCTAATAGGCAGCAACATGTGAGTTTCAATCCTAAATCCATACAACTCCTATTAAAGATTGAGCACAGTATGCCAAAGAATCTGAATTGCACAAGAGAAAGTAGGCCAAGTAAGCAATAAAGAATATAACTCGAATAGAATCCAAATTGCATTGGGTGTCTTTCTGCCACCCTCTAATTGACAATATTCAGGAAAATAAAGTCAGCAAAATAAGGTAAGAGAATAATTATGCATATTGTCACATTATTTTACTTTACATGGTTGACCAGAGTTAGTGTCAAGTGATGAATTAAACCTGCATCTAGTCATAAAACAGCATTAAAGTAATGTCAAATATATTTTGCTACTTGCTAGCAGGTTTATTTATTTGTAAAAAAGCAGGTTTTGGCCAGAAACCAGGGGGTGAGGAACCAGTTATTTGGTGTCAGATACCTCAGTGAACATCTTCAAATTCTCAGAGAGCTTATAAACCAAGAGAATTTCCTAATCCCTATAAATTCATCTCTGACCATGCAGAAAGCCACAAACAGAAAACAGAAAGAAGCATCGATAGCAGTAAATCCTCTACTTATATTCTTTTTTTATACATGCTGGAACTTGAAAAACTTTCAAATAGTAACGAACCTACTTTTTGTGTTCAACAAGTGTTTCTTAGATACAGACTTCCCAGAGCAATCAAAGAGAAACTAAAAAAAAAGGGCAAGGTGGGTTAAAAAAAAAAAAAATCTCCAAAAGCCAAAAATAAATTCTTTTTCCTTATTTATTTCCTTAAATAATTATTTTCCCCTAAAACAGAAAAATACCTGATCAAAATCTCACCAATTACACTAAACTAATTCATTTCAGCATTTCAATATGAAACACACAAGAGAAAAAAACAACAATCTGCTCTAAAAATACACCTGTGTGTGAAATCTCCCCTTTCTTTTTTCTGTGAGCAAATACACATCTTTCTAACTAAAAATAGATATTGATACTATATATACATTTCTTTTAAAACTGTCATAAAAACATAGTCAACCTATTCAGGTGATACTGCAATAGTCTGTATTTAAGCCCATCTATTTTTCCCTATGCCCACTTTCGGCATTGCTTCAGTTTTCCAACCTGTTTATTTCATTTTTTGACTAACACAGTTCTGAAACAAATGAAAGACTGGCTTTCTGTCTCAGTCAATGGGCACTTTGTGCTCAGCTTTTACATAGGAGAGCTTGCCAAAGCTAAAGTCTATCCTGACAGCCAGATTATTTTCTAGGAGATAAATCATGGAAGCCTTCTGCAAGTCACTCTGCAGGAATCCCAAATCAAAAATTAGCAAGAAGACCAAAATGGTAACATTTTTGTGGCTCTGTAATGTTCCAGTGCCATGTTTCAAGAATGCCAAGGACTTTCTGAAAAAAAAAAAAAAAAAAAAAAAAAAAAAAAAATATTGGCAACAATATGGAGAACAGACTGGTTGTGTAGTTGTGTTCTGCACTGATAGCGTTGGCTGGGAAACAAAACAATGACATACTCGTGAGTAGGTGAATTTTGTGTAGAGTTATCCATCTGATTGCAAATCCAATTTCCACTTTCATTACAAAAGAACTGAGAATAGTTTCATGACAGTACTTTACTCATTCATTTGTCAGATACATGACTACAGTAGTTCTTTGCGTCTGTCAGTTTAAAACCTACCCAATGGGACAGCCCGGCTTTCTAAATACCTTTAGCAAGATGGAAACTATGATAGGAGCTATGTCTTACACCTGTGGTATACTATTGCCTCCTGCAAGCCAGCAAGATCAAGAAAATAATATTTTCTTCAAATCCTCTGTTTTTTCAGAACAGTCAATTTCCATGACAAGGACTGGATCTTCTGTAGCAGGGCCAGCTGCAGAATTAAAGTATTATTGGAAAAAAACAAACAAACAAACAAAACCATCCACAAGGATTTTTAAAAGTACTACCAGGATATAAGTCACTTATATTGGGATAACAATATTGAGAAATTTGATCAGAGAAGTATGTATTAAACTTGATCAGAGAAGTATGTATTTAGCTCTGAAGTTTGTTTTTTGTTTAATATTTCCTAACATCAGACCATCACTAGAATTTCATACAGAAGGTACCAAATGCAATACATGATGTGGATGTGACACTTCTATACTGAGAAGAAGGTTATGATTGGTAAATAATGTGTGAAAGATCTATCCACTGTGAAAGATCTAAAGCCTTTCTGGTAATAACATGCTACGTGCTCTGTCATCTCTTTGTATTTTTTTTTTTTCTTGTAGAAAGAATCTTTTTTCATAGATACACATTAATTTACATTTTGTTAGTAGGTAACATGCAGTACTGCACTATAAAAGATAACAGTCAAGTCCAGTGAGACTGCATTCCTCATGAGCAGACAACCTGCCAGAGCATTAGAAGTCAAGAGTATGAAAATGTCAACAGCGATGATGTTAATGAAATTAATTTTCAACTACAGGAGAGGGCAGGAGAGAATACTCCTTGTAGATACTGTTCAGAACAACAGTGTGAAGAAGAACAAACATGTTTTTATCCAAACTGACAGGAGAATTGTCTGCAATATCCATGAAAATATGGTGCACTATTCTGGATGGTCTCAGATTGCTAAACAAGTTCTTAGTACTTCTCCCAGGGTGTTTTTTTTGAACCAACTGGTTGAAGTGTCTATTTAATAAAAGCTTTTCCACTGATAAATGACTTTGTTACGAAATATCTTGTAGTAAATTTCAGATATTCAAAATTTAATTTGGCTGCAGAAATTGGTATTTCTGTGCAACAATTAAATGCAGGGAGATTTCCAATTTTTGTGCCCAGTAAGTATTTCGAAGGGAAGACCTCTATAATTCCTTCAACTCAAAGAGAAGGCTCAACGAACATGAGAATATTTTTGTTACACATCTGAGGGTCAGACATTGCTCTGACTGTTCCACAACCAAATAAATGCAGATCTCTAGAGAAAATACAATGCTATGATAGTGTTCAGTGAGAGCCCTTTGCTCTCGGAAGTAAAAGGACAGTAGCTTGAATAAACATTGCAAACACAGAGCACAAGGCAAAGAATTAAGAAGTGGAATGGTTCCCCGTAAATATAAATAAATCTGAAGGAGCTCTCAGAAAAATAAAAAAAATAGCACCACTAAAACACAGATTTGTGCCCAGTCCACAAACAAGGTTGGCAATATCCCTGTTTTGACTTCAGCTGTGCTCAGGTACAACACTGCTTCACTATTCTGGAAATTCTTCAGTCAATGAAAACATATTTAGCTTGATTTCAATAATAACACCATCATTCAGCCTTACTCTTTTCTTCATTCTAAATGCATTCTACAACAGAAAAGTGTTCAACAAAAGTAACAATAAGTGTACAAATTTTGAAAGAAATAAACACATGGAATATTGGAGAGTCATTGATAAAGGATCAAGAAAACTTGCCATAGTCAAAACAAAGCTAGAGTTGAAAAATTTTTTTTTTGTTCACTTTCAGCGATCTACAGGTGAAACCTTCCTTATAAAAAGCTTCAACTTCTGATAGAAAGGAAAACATAAGTCTGCCTGCCCTGAAGCCAAATTTCTTTCTTCTCTGCTGATGAATCAGTTTTCCTTTTATCTTGCAGAATGTTACTAACATAAGTTAGTGCCCCTCCAGTGCCTGCTACAATTACAGTTTCAGATTCTGCAAACAACTATGCGTGGAGGTTTTTTAACCACATTAATATTAAAGGCAGTATGCAGTACTCAAAAAATCTCAAACACTTCTATGTGCATCCTTGTAATTTCAAAATTACCACACAAAATAGTTTTCTTTCTTTCATTTCTATACCATTTGGCAGCCCAGGAAATGTATTCGGGTTTTTAATTTCTTATTTAATTTCCTGCTTCTCCACACAGAACACTATGTATTCAGGAAGATTATGTTATTCTTATTATTCCCATCTGAACTGCATCTCAGCCTTTCTTAATTTATTGCCCCATCAGGGATATCAGTTTTGATTTCCAGAGAACATACTGTCCACAACAATATGTTCATAAGTGATCTGTCACTGTTTCAAGTTCACCTACATTATCACTACAAGAGTGTTTACCAGCACCTGTTTTTCCTGCACCTATAGAACTGTTCTCCAGCTAATGTAAAATGTCACAGTCCTTGTGCCTTCCTCCCACCTATTCAGTCAGATAGCCCCTAAAGCATATTTACAAATTATGTTCTTGAAAGTAATTACAGGGAACAAGAGTTGTTACTTACCTTTTGGAAAAAATTAGTATTTTTCCCCTAAAGAACTGGAGTTTCTACTGCTTCCAAGTAGGCAAGAAAAATACCTATTATTTTGATCATACACAAATCACTGAAACATCAAGGGCCAAAACCAAAAGTTTTTCTCCTTCAGTTATATGCACAGAGTTTCAAAAACACATATTTGCTGAAGATGTTCATGGGCAGTCAGACCTAAATTTTTCTGGCATCCACATACATGAATACTCGTAAAATTGAAACAGTAATCATTAAATTAGCCTTACCTTTGGAGAATTCCTGATCTAGTGAGCATTCTATGTAAATCTGCTAATGACCATCAGCCTACCTGAACAGTCCACCCAGATTTTCCCATTTTGTTGAGGAAAGAGGAAGAGTTGTTAGGTAACACATAAAGCAAAAAAGTCCAATTCTATATACTGCAACTAAAAACAGACAGCTATTAGTTCATGCATTTAAGTCCTTGCATTAACTTAAATTAACTTAAAGTGTCCTCACATGACTTAAATGCACAAACAGCAGAAAAGAAATTCAATGGTGTTGTGAAGCTTCTCTTTGGTTTGATGGTACAAACCACCACAATTTGTTAAAAATACATAAAGAAAACCCTTGAATTAATAGCACACATCACCTCCAGACACAGGAGAAAATTCACTGTTATCAACCTGAAGCATTACCTGTTACCCCATTCCACTTTGTTCATGCACATAGGATATAAGGATTGAGCCATAAAATCTTTTTTTTTAATTGACCTAAGCCGTTATCTCTCTGATATCAAACGTACCGCTTGTAAGAATGGAGATACTCAGATTAGCCCCTAAGTCTTCCCTATTGTGTAAATGAAAAGAAAGCATTTTCGTCACTCCTAGGGAATCTGATTGCCTAAGTGAGGACATTTCACAGTCAGAATAGCTAAACTGAAAATGCTATTAGACTCCCACTGCTTCAGTGATTTGAAGAAAGCTCTAAAACTTTAATGATTCTATTTTATGTTTAATAAGTACAACAACTAAAATACAAATCTTTGTGCCTTAATGTCCTGGAAGCTGCTGACATATGGAAATGAGCTTATACTGCACATTGGTTTTTAAAACAGCTATTGACACATTTACAAATATTTTCACAGTCCATTACTAAAACATCCAATGGCCAGTGAAAACATTGGAAAAACTGAGGTTTGAAAATTAACCCTTAACATGGGAAGAAGACTGAAAGGAATTTATCCTACACAACCTTGTCAGAATCACTTTGGAATAAGCAACCACTATTTTCTGTTCTTTTTTGCTAACTGATAACTTTTCATTCCAAGTTTCCTAGAGTGATTTCACAAAACCAACCCCTTGAATTTGAATCACAGAACCACAGAATGGTTTGGGTTGGAAGGGACCTTTGAAGAGAGGGTCTTCATCTTTGCAGAAAAAGATACTTTGCAGATGTCCAATATTCTGCAAATCCAGTCCTCAAAGAGAAACAAAACGCTTTAATTAAATTTATTTCTTTTGGTTAGTGCTATTTCTAACTTATGACTTGCCAAAGGCATTGTTTTACTCATATTTCAATGGAATACTTAGCACAGCGTGAAATAGATGGCATCTCCTCTGTAGCAAAAGTGAAAGGTTGACTTCCGCCCTGGGCATCTTTTATTCTCTATGAAAGCTTAGAGGTAGAAACTGAAGCATGAAAATTGAAACTTGAAGGGAAAAGTAGTGACATTAAAACAACTGCTTCTGTCAAGTGATAAATATCCTGTGTTTTGATATATTTAATTTGTGAGAATAAACTGATAGTGTTAATGAACATTAAAGGGAGTTATGCCACACCAAATAGGACATGCTGATAGCAGTAAACCCCACTTACTGTAGGTCCAAGTAAAGGTGCAGGTTATTACTCTCCGACAAAAATATGGATAATTCATCTAATCTTTTCAGTTTAAATTTCAGCATTTACATTATACATAACATTTTAAAAAGGTGGTTTTCATATTCTCTAATGCCCAAGGCATAAACCTGAAAGTGCCAGTGGAAATAACAAATGATGTAATAGAAGTGAGTAAAGCCTGAGGCAATAATACGTTGTAGTCAGAGTCCTATGGTTTTAGTCAAGTGACACACACATTTGCACTCAAAAGTTTTGCCTTTTCTTCCTTTGGCTAAAGCTACCGAAGCAGTAGTCTCCTAGTGAGGTGTGTCAGAACAAATGTAGCTGAATGTAGTTCACTGTAATTGAAAGTAATTCGTGCTGTCACATTTACTGTAACGAGAGGTCAAATCTCGAGGGCCATAAATGTTGTTCACATTAATCGTAACTGACACCTTCTTCCTCCTTCAGGGAAATTCAGCCATATTACATGGCTTAGTTCACATCCTTTTTAAGCATCTGAACCTCTTTATGTTTGGGGGACTTTATTGTTTGTTTTGTGTTTAGGGTTTTTGTGGGGTGGTTTTGTTGTTTTTTTTTTGTTAAAGAAAAATAGGCAAAAATACAAATTCTGTCTTGTACACTGCAATTAAGTAATCGCACAGAATCATAGAATGCAACGTGGTACATAACGATCAACTGGACTGCATGCATTCGTAGTACTCAAATATATGTTGATTTAGGAATCATAAGGTCACATAGTAAACAATGTCTTTAATTTGGGACGTTAAAATCTGTACTGACCATGCCAGGGAATGAACCTCTATTCTTAACATGATCATAGATCTCAAGCCTGATATTTAAACTATAGTACCATTTCCTTTTTAAAATATTAACCAGCGATTTGGGGTTTTTACAGCGTAAGACTAAACCTTTGTTTCCTCTATTTGACAGAGCTATGCACTTGCAGAAAGCTCTTCAAAGCACCAAAAGCATGTTGTCTCCATATATAATTAACACAGTTTACAGAAAAAGACAAGCTTTTAACCTACATGCTTAGTTTATCCTGCAAATGGAGTTAAAAAATGAAAGATGCCAAAAAAGAAAAAGTGGCATGCAAAAACACACTGGAGAGAGCATGATGTGCTTGTTGACCAGAGAATAACCTTAATTTCTTAGTTTTATTTTTGTAGGGTTGACCAAGAATCTAGCTTTTCTCCTCGAAAAGTTAAGTACTTCAGCCACAATTAACAAGTGGCATCTTAGCTCAGATTTAAAAGCTTAGGGTTTTTTCTAACGAATATTTATGGGAATGCAAAATATAAATTTTTATTTACTCATAGGAACAAATGATAATATTTATGATACAAAGGTTCACTAATCACTCAGAACCGAGTATACAGCCACTGAAGACAACAAAAACAGGAACACAAAGCTTCAATTCTACAATAGATTAGAATAATTTGAGGGGTTTTTTTGAAAGACAGATTAGCCTTAAAGTTACAATTATTTAAAATGGAATATAGCCCCACAACAGAACCAGTTGCTGGCTTCTCCTCTAGCACAAATCAGTAGTAATGCCACTGAAAATCAGATAAACTAGATTAATTTTAGAAGAATCAGCTGAAAGACTCCAGATCCACTATCTCTCGCAGAACACAACTCTTTAGGCACAAATAGGAGTGATTATTTGCAAGACCTATTTTTCTGTTTTCTGACAATGTCATTCAGTTTTGGTGAGACATCCAGCAATTATGTAATTTCCTACAGTAGTATTTAGTGTACAGCTACATAAAACATTCCTATGATCCCTGCAGCATAAGTGTGCTGAAAGAGCTAGTCCTATTCTTCAACAGGAGACATCCAAAAAATGCATGATTTCACTGAAACAGAAAGGCCATATTACACTTATTCCTCTTTATTATAATTAACCTTAACTATTGTTACATTTTTAACAACATCACTCAATACTTTTCAGAAATAAACCTAGGTTTTGGCTTAAAACAGGTATGCACTTCACAGTTTAGTATTTCCACACTATTACATATTTGTTCTGTGCCAGGATCTACAATACTGCTGTAGGTGATCCTTGTTGTACCAACAAGAATGAAAACATGACTTACAGTTGAGTTCTCTATCTTTGTCTTATCTGCATTGTAAATCCATCAGTTTCTTTCTCTAAAACACTTTTTCAGCACTTCTGCCGAAGTACCTCATTTATTCTTAATTTCACAGGTTATCATTATTCCATATGTGTCCAATAAATTATCACTGAGGAAAGGAGCTCTAAAAAAATCATAGTGAAACTATATTCCAATAAAGCACCATTGCCATTAATCCTTCACTGTTACAAAAAGTATATATAATTGAATACCTCAGGGCCTTTCTAAGTAAGGAAGTATTTGTAACACACAAGTCACTATCTTTCTCATTCTATAAAGCATAAGACAGAAAGGAAAAATCCATTTATATAATAAAACATGCACTATTATTGAATCCTGAGACTATAGCTATTTGAAGCAGGCAAGTTACTTGCTTAGGACTCTCAATATACTTCAATAACCCATCAATCACTAATTTCAAAGCATTTGGTGGGAGGAAGCAGTAGCACTAATTAATTGTTCTGAATAAACTCTGGGTATTTTATGGTTTTGCAGATATTCTAAAGTGTTTCCTTGTACAATAATTTCACAAAATATACAGTCTGGCACTGTGAGGTTTGGGGGTAGATCAAGAGACATTTTATTAATGTGTCAGTAAATTCAGATCTGCATCTGTTTCCTATTTTATTGTTTGATTCTTTGCTGCCCTCTTTTCAGGCAGAATTGACAGTATTTAGCTAATATGTGAGGTTGGGGGGGGTCCAATCCTGCAAAAATGAATGTCCTGCTCACTCCTATGGGAAGTCTTTATCTATCTCTCACCCCTCTGGTATTTTAGAAAGCTCATCTAATCTCTAATGTAACTTTACTCACAGCTAGTTGATACCCAATTGCTCTTGTGCCGACACTACCCTTTAGTTTAAGCAGCTTTTCTCTCCCACTCATGTTCCCCCAATGAGATTCTATCTCATTCTTCAGTTTTCCTAGCAGAAAAAGTCATGCTGTTACAGTTCCCTCTTATAAAATAAGTTTTCTTTACATAGTCATCCTATTATCCTCCCTCTGCACCTATTTATTTGAATTGATCCAAAAGAGGATGATTAATTTACCCTCTGTCAGAAAGCAATTTCCACAGTGTGACAAAGTATGCACATAAATCTGTTATGTAATTTAAAAATATGCATTTCTTACGTCTGTTTCAGTGAATCTCTCTAAACTCCCCACCTTCAAATCCTTACTTTAGGGTCAAAATTGTCACTTAAACTCCACAGAAGAATGAACAGTATTTCTTCCAATCACATTTGATCAAAATTTCTTACATTAGTTTTTGAAGCACCCCAGGTTTCCATTTCAGTAGGGCACCTTCACCATTTATCCTTTTACATAAACAAATAGGGCTTTGTAACCTTTCACATATGGGGAGTCCTGGCTCTGGGGAGCCTTAAAATGTGAGTGAATTTTCTTAGTAGAGAAAAGGATTATTCTGGTTTGTTTGAGTAAAGTTGTCTTTTCCCATGTTACATAAGCCTTGATGATGTCTGCGCTGTTGTGCATTTATCATGTCTAGAGTTAAACAATATTCTCTTTTAAGTTCAAAGGAGAAGGACTGCATCCAGAATTTGGAAAGTATCCAGTGATACTTTGTTGTAGTAATGTTTACTTTGGATGAAAGATGTTGGACAAATGCAAGGCCTTTTAACTATTGTTACAAAATATGGTTAGAACAGGTCTTCAGGCTATATACTTGTCATTTAGATTCTATGATAGCAATGAGAAGAGTAGAGGTAAGGCAGTCAGCCCTTGAGATTACTGAAAAATCCCACATTTCTGTAAAAATAGTTCATATTAAAAGGAAGTCATGGTTTTAACCTTTATTTGCAGTCATGATTTCATAAGTATGATGGGTCATACTGTTTATTTTCCTGTGTTTTCTATAGTGTAAGAAAGTGATGGGACAATGAAATTCTTTTGATATGGTGAAGACAGAAAACTGAAGACAGAAACTGCTATCAAGCCCCTTTACCCCCTTAGTTTCCCTTTACCTCCACACTTCACCAAATTCCACAAAAATTGAGTGCATAACATGTTTACAAGAAGAAAAAATACACCATATTTCCTTATACTTACTGCATTCTCCTGCCTCACATTACTGCGTTTGCTCTAAGCTAGAGAAAAATACTTTGTGTTCACCTTTGTGTCATTACTTTAGATTGTCTATCACAACAGATAATTTACTTCTAAACATCTGCTAAGCTTTGATCATATTTTTTCAATTAGTTTAACTGAGTCAAAAGTAATTAATGCACATACATACTGTAAACTTGATTGTATCAAGGACAGATGCATGGAGAGGTGTTATCTTATTAATGTATTGTACCTATGGTGATAACAGAAAAGTGACCATAGCATAAATAGGTAGACTAGTGTCAGCTGAATCTAGGTGAGTACTAACAGACTTAAAGTTGTCACAGTAAAACAGCAACACAGGTTATTAACCCACAGTCTGCAGAGTGAAGTCACTGACCCTGCAGCTGCGCTGATCTTCCTGCCCAAGCTAGCTAGCTTTGAAATCTATCCTATGTATTCTGTAATTAAACCTCTGACCGCAGCATAGATGAGCTAGACATAGCAGTTTGATAGCACTATAAAACCTGGTATTACCTGGCAAATAAAGTAGTCTGATAAACTACAGCATTCTGGCTGCCTAGAGTCTCTATTCTAGCATCTAAGAATCATATGCAGAAATACACACTCTACAGTTACCACTAGCGTACATGGCAGTGACAAAACCAGGCACTGCAAATCAAGACTAGGAACCCAGCCCAACACCACTCTGCTGAAGCTGGCCAACTAAAAGACTTCAATGTACAAACTCTCCATGCATCTTGTTTTCTTTAACATTTTAATGGTGGCTTAGATAAATATACAGATTATAGTCTGTACAGACTATATATATACACACAGAGACTAGTCTGTATATTGTAATACAGTCTGCATATATGCAATACAAAAACTATTGGTACAGCACAGAATGGGAAGTGAAACACTTCTTAGGTGTTGTAACTGGTAGTAACTCCCTGTAGTAGCATATTCCGAGAAGTGTGGAGAAAGTGAGATTTCAAGCCAATCCCCTTAATTTGGGTTTATTTCCAAAGGCATCTAAAGCACAGCACAAGGACAGAAAAGTATTCTCCTGCCCTTCAAAACTAAAACAAGTAGGTCAGTATGACCTGGTCTTATTTCCTGACGTGTTTATGCTGGCCAAGTATAGCAGACTGCAGGGGAGAAAATTAAAATATATATCCATCAGAAGTCTTCCCATATGTTTGTTATATACATACAGAGCAAGAGGAAGCAAGCAGAGGTGAGAAACTGAAAAGGTAAATGCAGAGCTTTTATTCATTTGTATGTAAATTATCCCTGCCCCAATCCTAACCTAGAGAATTTCTCCTTGCCACACTGATATAATGCAGATGAATGTTTCTTTAAAGAATGAATTCTTCCTTCTTAATTTTTGCTCCCTACTAGATTACGTATCTTTGCCCTTTAAAAGCAAAAGGCAAAAAATAGAAGTCTCTTTTCCCCCTCACGTGAGATGGCAGCTTCCATATGCTGTTAATATTAAAAGTACATCACTGACACTCTTTTCAGAGATTTGCATAAAGTTTTGCTTTTCAGCAG